>NC_133793.1:5927664-6005714 GCF_003597395.2 Chelonoidis abingdonii
CAGCCCTGCCCTGCCCTGCCCCAGACCCCTTACCCGCAGCCCTGCCCTGCCCTGCCCCAGACCCCCTACCCACAGCCCTGCCCTGCCCCAGACCCCCTACCCATAGCCCTGCCCTGCCCCAGACCCCCTACCCACAGCCCTGCCTTGCCCTGCCCCAGACCCCCTACCCACAGCCCTGCTGCTGGCCCTCAGGCCTGCCCTGGCCCCCCTGCCCAAAGCCCTGCCCTGTGCACACTAGACATGCCCTGGTGTTGATCAAAGTGAAGAACGAGCTCATTACGCTACATATATCACCAAGCCCACGCACGCCTTCTGGCGTCACCATGGAGACGTGCCAATCACAGCCTGGCGGTGGAGCAGGGGCCTCAGGCTCGTTTGAGGACAGGGAGCAGTGATGGGCAGCAAGGTTCCCTGGAGAGGAGCCAGAATCCAATTTCCACCCCATCAGCAATCGCTGCGGGACCCCAGAAGCCCTGCCTAACCCCGAGGGGGCACCCCAGAGCATCGGCCAAACCAGCTGCCCAGTTACTCCGGAAACAGCCCTTTCCCCCGTGGCAAGATGGGGATGGATCCATTGCGCAGCATCACATGCACTGCCAGGAGACCCCCCCGACCTAATGCAGGCCACGGCCTGAGCCACCGAGCCCCACCGGGAACATCCTGCCCAGCCAGGCTCGTGCACTGGGACAGCGAGACGAGGCGCGGCCTGAGCGATAAACCTGCCTCCACTGGGCCTCTCAGACAGACAACAATCCCTGTAAGAAACACGTCGGACAAGTCTCTGCAGGGACATGGGGGGCGGGGGAGAGGAACAGGCAGTAAGGTCGACGCTTTAAACCAGAGATGGGCCCCGCTCAGGCCGACTCTCCTGAGCTGGGAGAAGGTCAGAGGCGGCTCCAGACTTAGCAGCTGTGGCTGTCTGGAGTTCAAGCTCATGCCCTCGTCAGACCTGACCCCATGGGCAGGCTGGGTCACTAGATGCAGCTGCACTTACTTTTTCTCCTTTAGGACCTGGAGGGCCACCGGGGTCACCCTGAAATTAACGAGAGAGAGAGCGGTCAGCACGTTGTCTCCCAGATGGAGCTGGCACACCCCACAGGAATGGCCTGGCCTCCCCGTGACCCACTGAGCAGGGCGTCCGCAAGGCACTGAGACGCCCTCAACTATCAAATCCAAACGGCTCGTCCATACAGCGAGAGAATGGCCTGAAATTCCACGCAGCCCATTGACTGACAGGATTGCTGAGGCCCAGCTCACTCTTCCAAGAGGCCAGCAGCCCTGAACAGCAGACATGCATGCCCAAGGAGGGGCGCTAGGAAGTGAGGAGAAGCAATGGAACCAAATCCTTACCATTTTCCCTGGAAGTCCTATCCCTGGAAGACCTGGTGACCCCGGAGGGCCTGGCTCACCGGCTAGCCCCTCAGGTCCAACGAGCCCTGGATCACCCTAAAACACAAACACGGCTGTGAGCCTGGCTTCTCCATCGGCACAGCCTTCAAATCCCCAGTCACAATTCCCCCCACCCTGAGCCTGCAGGACGGTACCTTCTGTCCCTTCGGCCCCACCACACAGATCTCTCCAGGCCGGCCCTAGCAGGAGAAGGAAAGCAGAGTTAGAACATTGTAAGCTCTTTGGGCACCGTCTTTCTCTGTTGTTTGTACAGCACCTTGCACAATGGGGCCGTGGGCCATGACTGGGACTCCTAGGTGCTACCATAATACACCTCATCAATAATCACAACAACGGGCTCCCAAAAGGTTTCCCACAGACACCGAGCAGTGCACGGCCCTGGCACAGATCACAGCCTGCAGCTGTCTTGGTCCTTTGCCATTAAAAAATACAGGTTGATCTGTTTTCTAGGGCATCTGTGGATCCCAGAGAAATGCATCAAGCTGATCCTAAAAGGAAGGAGCCATTGTATCTGCCCACATTTACACAGCACCCGCTATCCTGAGGGATCTCAAACCTCTTTGCCATATTGCATAAGAATCACTTGGCCACTCGTGGAATGCAACCACCTCTGGGGTGGACTGTGGCATCTGTCTTGCAGCACCCAGCAACACTGCTCAGCAGCGTGGAATGGGACATGAAGAATCCGTCCCCCAGCTGAGACGACTGGGAATTTAGGGAGGTAAAATATGACTAGGCAGCTGGAAATTTGTGGAATTTTGATTGAACACAGGCACTCAGGGCTGCAGATTCTCCTCTGCAGGGAGCGCCTTTTTGTGCCTGAGCTCAGTAATGACTCAGCGACTCATTAGAGCCGCTGGGTGTTCGAGCCCTGCAGCATTGCTGGGTTGAGACATCGTCACTAGCTAGAACAGGGAGCGGATGCAGCGGAGATGGTAGGAATCTGAATGTCTCTCCAAGGCTAACAGGGAACTGGGAAACCACAAGGAAGCTCCTGGGAAACCGCCAGCGAGTGCTGGATCTTGCAGCCCCAGAGCAGATTGAATAAAAGGGGAGAGGGGACTGTCACGGAGTCCCCGGGCGATACTCTGGAACTGCTCCCCACAAAGCCAGGCAGGACTTTGGGGAGCCTCCTCTCCCTTGGAGCAGACTTGTTCAGGGCAAGAAGCTCACACGGCTTCACCTCCTGGGTCTCTCCTTGGAGCATTCAGCATCCTCTGCCCCTCCGTGTGCTTCCCACAGTGAGTCTGCCCAGGCGGGGTCCTGGGGAAGCCATAGGGTCCTGCACCCCCATTTCACAGTCAGACGTGACTCTTAGTTAGCCAGTAAAACAGAGGTTTATTCAATGACAGGAACAGGGTCTAAAACAGAGCTTGTAGATACAGCAAACCGGACCCCTCGGCCGGGTCCATTCTATGGGTCAGTGAGCCAGACCTCCACCATGTCTGCACTTCACTCCTCATCCCCAGGCAGCTCCAGACTAATCACCCCCTCCAGCCCCTCCTCTCTGCTCAGCTCCTTTCCCGGGCCAGGAGGTCACCTGATCTCTTTGTCTCCAACACCTTCAGTTGGCACCTTTGCAGAGAAGGGGCCCAGGCCATCAGTTGCTAGGAGACAGAGTGCCAGGCATTTAGGTGCACTGGCCCTTTGCTTTGCAGCAATCACACACCCTTATTCCACCACCTAGATATTAAGAATTGCATAGGGGACATTGAGGCACCAACACAGTATTCAGAGAAAACATTAAGAACATTCCTAGTTTGTCACAGGGACACGTTTCAATGAACGACTTACGTCACGCCCCGGCAACCCGGGATTCCCTTGGACTCCTCCATCTCCCTTCTCGCCTTTCTGCCCCTTGAGAAATAAACCAGAAAACCACCCGTCAGAGGAGAACCCAGTGCCCCGGTTGTCCCCACTCCTCAGACCCCGGAGCTGCCTCTGCCCCACCACCACCTGTAATGGCTCTAGCCTCTTCTCAGCTACACTGGGAGACGGCAGACTCCAGGCCCCTCAGGGCCAAGCTCACGGAAAGCACTGCTAACACATGAAGCATCCCTGTCCCCTCCCTCACGGCGACCTCCCTGCACCACTCCCCCAGGTCCAGACCTTGCTTTTCCCAACCCCTTTTCGCCTCCTGGGCTCCTCTCCCAGGCAGGAGGAGATGCCTTCCTGCACAGACGAGCTACCCTTGCAAAGCGGGGAGAAGCCTCCACCGGGCCCTTCCCCTCCTGGGCTCTTGCCCTGCAGACTGGGAGAGCGAGTTACCTTCTGCCCATCAGCACCGGTCGCTCCTGCTAGGCCCTGTTTGCAATAGAAACAAGGTGGTTAAGCTGGCCTCTGCCTCCGCTTGGCCATTAACGCCCAGCTCTGTGCAGGATTCACTTTGCAGCAGTGCACTCAGTGATGCGCCCCCGGGTGCACAGAGAGTTTCCCCACAGCCCCCCGCACAGGATCTGGCTAATAAAGATTTAACTCCCACAAGATAAACTTGGCCACCGCAGAGCGCAGCATCTGAGCGGCATTCAGTGGGATATGGGAGGATATTATTAAGCCTTGGCAGGACTGAGAGCTGGAGGGAGGGGGGGATCTCCCTGCTGCAAAGAGAGGGAGTGTCACAAGGACCTGGGAGTCAGAGCTGAACCCCTGGAGGAGGTAAAGGAGGTGCCAGACAAGCTGGTTGTGATGTTCAGGGTCAGATCCTGAGCTGGGGCTAATGGCCCAGCTCTGCACAAGTCTGCGGGAGCGGTGCTGGCTGGAGCTGGTTTATTGACTCCAATGAAGTTGCAAGCAGCATTTGGCCTAGTGCCATTTCTAAGAGCAGGGCCAGATCCTCGGCTGGCGTAAAAAATGGTGTCACTCCATTGGCGCTTTGCCCATTTACACCCACGGGGTCTTCCACTGGCTTTCAAGACCTCATCCGGGTCTAGGTGGCCCCAGTCAAGCCCGTAGGGGGAGCAGGCTCCCCCAAACAGTGGCCGAGCTGGAGGCACTGCACCCCTGGTAGGTCTGAAGCGGTGGGAGCTGCGTGCAGTGGTGCTGTGGGAAGCCCATGCGCAGCCCGACAGAGAGAGGCTGACGGGCACAATGCTGACCCTGTGTTGCCATGAGGGAGGAGAGATGGCACTGGGGGGCGGGGCAGTGGGAGGGGGAGTTTAAGGGGCCGACTGTGCAGATGAGCTTTACTCACCAAGTCTCCTCGCTCCCCCTTCTCTCCCTTCGGCCCCTCCGTGCACTTCGGAGAGAAAAGGAACACGGGGCGGGTTAGAGGAGGGTGGCACAAGGCAGCGTGAGGTGCCAGGGGTGGCCAAGCCCCACGGGGGATGCCTCCCCCAGGGGCCTGCCCAGAAAGGACAGAGGTGCCTCACCTGCAAGGGGCTGTCGGGGGAGCTCCGGATGCAGTCCGCACCCTGCGGGAGGAAGGGAGACGCTCAGAGGGAGGAAGAAGATGGGGCTGCCTGGGGCCGGGCTCGGGAGACGCGCAGAAGGCAGAAACAGGCCCTGCACGGCCAGGAAGTCCCTTCGCCACTGGCATGATAATGGGCCAAGCTGCCAGGCTTCGCAGCCTAGGCCCACCCCTGGCTGCAGCCCCTCTTGGCCGGTCGTGGGTGAAGGCTGGGCTTTCCCTCCCTTACACCGGAAGAGACCCCCCCCCCAATCTCTGGAGCAGGCCCAGGCCCCGCGTTGGAGTCACATACAGACCAGCTCATGCTGCTCATGTCACCAGCCCCTCTAATGGGTAGAGAGAGATGGGAACCAGGGGCCATGGGAGTAAGGGTTGGGGGGGCATGGGATGGAGATCCAGAGCCATCCCATCCAGCCGTCCTGCACAGGAGAGCGTCACCAAGGCACCAGGCCCAGCCAGTCAGCACAGGAGGCAGCCGGGGAAGTTCCCGACGTGGCCGTGACGCAGGATTCCCAGTGTGCACATGGTAGCCATCTCCCCAGATGGGCCCATCGCCCCCCCCCCCCCCCCGTCAAGCTGGGCAGCTGCGTCTCCTCGTGCCGGGCACACCAACACCACTCACACGCTCGCCTTGCTCCCCCTTCAAGCCGGATGTCCCAGGGAGTCCGCGTTCTCCTTTGCCCCCCTGCAGGAGAGAGGCACCTGTGTTGCAGAGTGGAATACACGCCCCGTGCAAGTGCACATGGCCCCAGACGCACACGGACGAACCCTCACCACAGCATGTATGGACACACGTGGACACACACACAGACACACATGGACGAACACACGTGAATACCTTTGCACGCTCATGCACTTACTACCAACTGCAAGGGGGTGATGTTGTGTGCCTTTGCACGAGCAGGACGGAGCTGGGCTCTGTCTGTCAGTTAGGGCGAGGACAAACTTACCTTGGGGCCGGAGGGACCAAGCGTGACCTGCACAAACCAAAATGAAACTCATCAGTGCAACCTAGTCGGCTCTGCAGCTGAGCCACCCGTGAGGAGGAGGAGAAGAGGGATGGGAGCAAATGGGTGGAAGGAGCAGGACAAGTCCCGTGTCCTTTTAAAATCATTCAGGGTGACAGTTCAGATGGAGCTCTGGCTCCAACCTCCTGTCCCAGAAGCACAGCTGACCCCAAGGTGTCCCAGGCCACCCTGCCAGCACACCAAAAGGCTTGCGGTATCTGTCGCATGTCCCTTTCTGCCCCAGTGCAAATCCCCACTCCACTGGACTCTGGCTGCCGTGCTAGAGGCAGCAGATAAAGGGGACTAAGGAAAGACATGAAACTGCTCTGGGTTTTGTTATCAGCCCGTGTCCTCCATAAAATCCTACAGCTGGCTCACAGCGCCCACGCTGGCCTGTCACACAGGCATGGAGGGCGAATATTGAACAGCTGTGAGCTATGATCCCTTCTTCTTTCCCTCCATCACAGCCCCCTGTGCCCACGCAGCTGCTGCAGGAACCTTGCAAACATCTGGAAGCCATCAGCACTCTCCCCTGGCCATCCAGCTGTTCCAGGGGATGTCGGCCAGAGAGAAGAGGAGGTGGGTGGGTTCTCTGGAGAAGGCAAAAGGGCCAGAGTGAGCTGAAGCTCCAGCCACCTGAGGAAGGTACGGTCAGGTCCCGGGGAAGCTCTTGGGGGGTGCATGGGAGGCTGTGTTCCAACGGAGCCAGATGCTGCCAGGAAGAATGAAATTCAGTCCAGTTTTGGGGCTGCATCTTCCAAAGTGAAGCTGTGACTCTGCAGGGGCTGGGAGCCAATGGGGAGCGAGGGATCTGAGGAGATAGCCCTGCCCCATCACAGCCCCACTGGTGGGAGACAGGCCAGAGCCCTCCTAACCTAGGGCCTCCATCCCCACCCACCCTCCTCTGGCAGGCTGGCCTGCAGCACTATGAACGAGATGGGCCTGCTCCAAGCCCTGCCTCTGTGCAAACCTCAGGTCACCCCTCGGAGAGTCCTACCTGGGCCCTGTTCTCCGGCCACTGTCCTAGAGACGTAAACCCCTTGGAAGCAACACCAGCCTTGCAGCTACCAGCCTGGGCTGAGCGGCTGGGGCTGGGCATACCCTTCCACACTTAGGGGGTCTGTGGGGGAGTGGGTGTCACGGAGTCACTGGGCGATGCTCTGGAACTGCTCCCCACCAAGCCAGGCAGGACTTTGGGGAGCCTCCTCTCCCTTGGAGCAGACTTGTTCAGGGCAAGAAGCTCACACGGCTTCACCTCTGTCACGGAGTCTGGCCCTGCACCCCTCTTCCTGGGACCCACAGTGACTTTTATCCAGCCAGTAAAACAGAAGGTTTATTGGACAGCAGGAACACAGGTTACAGCAGAGCTTGCAGGCACAGTCCGGACCCCTCCACTGAGTCCTTCTGGGGGTTCAGGGTGCTTGGATCCCAGCTAGGTCCACTGTTCTACCATACAAACCAAACTGTCCTGCCTCTCCTCTCGGCCGAAGACAAACCCTTTGTTTCCTTCTCTCGCGCAGCAGCTCCCCTCCCCTGCCGGCTCACATTACAACCTGACTACCTGTCCTCACTACAGACATCCCCTGCTTTCCGTTCCCACACAGACAGTCCTATCCATCACAACCTCCTGGGTCTCTCCTTGGAGCATTCAGCATCCTGCTCTCTGTGCAATTCCCACAGTGAGTCCGCCAGGCGGGGTCCTGGGAAAGCCACAGGGTCCTGCACCCTCATTTGCAGTCAAACGTGACTCTAGCCCAGTATAATCAGAGTTTTATTTGATGACAGGAACAGGGTCTAAACGAGCTTGTAGATACAGCGAACCGACCCCTCGGCGGGTCCATTCTGGGGCAGTGAGCCAGCCCCCCCACGTCTGCACTTCACTCCTCGTCCCAGCCAGCTCTAGACTGAAACCCCTCCAGCTCCTCTCTCTGCTCAGCCCTTTCCTGGGCAGGAGTCACCTGATTCCTTTGTCTCCAAACCTTCATGGCACCTTTGCAGAGAAGGGCCCACGCCATCAGTTGCCAGGTACGAAGATGGCAGGCATTTAGGTGCACTGGCCCTTTGATCTGCAGCAATCACACACCCTTATTCCACCACCTAGATATTAAGAACTGCATAGGGGACACTGAGGCACCAACACAGTATTCAGAGAAAACATTAAGAACATTCCCAGTTCGTCACAGTGGGTCAGCTACAATGCATGAGCCGCTTTTCTCTGCTGTGGAGGCCCGGCAGGCTGGGGTAGCCTTTGGAGGAGCTTTGCACACACACTAATCCTGCTGGGTTCTGGGCGTGTGGCACCAGGGCTCTCACATGGAGAAGCAGAGCTGTAACTCAGCCAGAGCAGCACTGTAGGGCGGTATCCGTCTGCTGGCTCTCAGCATTCAGGGCAGCTCGACCCTGGCTGGGGCAGATTTTCTGTGTTACTCAGAAATGTACAGAATCCAGTGGGAAGCTGCAATATAGAGCGATGGAGAGGCTAAGTGACTTGCCCAAGGTCATACAGGGAGTCTGTGGCAGAACATGGAACTGAACCGGGGTCTCTTAAGTCCTAGGCTAGTTCCCAACACCCTGGGCCATGCTTCATGTCTCCAAAACTAGTGTGTGTGTGTGTGTGTGTGTGTGTGTGTGTGTATGTGAGAGAGAGAGAGAGAGAGAGCGCACATGCTCCTCTTGCCACTAGACACCACTGTGAGACAGCTGCCACTGAAACGCCCCTGCCACCCGAACCCAAAGCCCACTGGAAAGCTCCAAGAAGCAGCAGGCCCTTGACTTACGTTGGCGTGTCGGGCTCTCTGGGGGCAGGGTGGGCACTGCAAGAGAAAAAGAGATGACACCGGCAGTCAGGAAGCAGGAGAAACCATTCCGAACCGCAACGGGGATTTTTACCGGAGGTGGGTTGAGGTGGGCCGACCCCGCTAGCAACCTGGGAAAGCGTCATGCAAATACCGCCTCTCACCCAGGGCTCACGTCCCGCCCCCCTTGCCGCACTTAGCTGCGCTCTCCGTGGCATCAGCCGGTCTAAAACCTGCCCACCCTGGATCTGTTTGGAGACTGGCACCCAGACCGCTCCCCACAGGGCTGTTGTGGGCGTCCAGGTCAAACAGGCCCCCAGCCCCGATCCCATGTGGTGCTGGGATCTGCCACTGCTGCCAGCCAGGGGGACTCAGGAAAAACAGCACCATGGGGATAGATAGAATCTCCTATTTCCTCTCCCGGCTGGCAAGGATCCGGGAGCTGCCAGCCCAGGCCCCACAAGGGGGTTGTACATGTGGGTTTGTGGCTCCCCACATGTTCCTTCAGCCAAACCAGTGGCTGCAAATGCTCCCTCTGGGCTGGCCAGCTCCTGCCGGGAAGCAGCTGGTTCTAAGCCAGGCAGACGCCGGCAGCAGAGGTCCCTGGTCCCAGGCCGCTCAGAGCCCAGCCCAGCCGGAATCTCCTTCTCAGTTCTCACTTGGACAGGCACCGGTGGGCAGGCAGCAAGGAGAACGGGTCAGAGCTCACCACAGACGTCCCCTGCAGCCTGCACCTAGCTGGAGCATTGCACAGCTCTGAAAAGCCTCGACTTACCTCATTGCGAGGCTGGCTGCGAGCCTGGCCACGCGGGTCTCGGTAGCCCTACAGGGGAGCGACCCAGAGAGGAAAGAGGTGTGAAAATAAACCAGGCTGCCTGTTCCCTTTCTTTCCAGCTGGGGGGCTAATGCCGGGGGAGGGGGGAATGCACCAGTTCTAGTGGCTGCAGCTCCGTCTCTAACACAGATGTATTGGTGCTGCTTCTCCACCAGCACTTCCAAGGCCTAAGGGGCTGGAGTAACACAACCTGGGGCCCGCTCCTGGCACCCCCATTCTCCTCCCGCTCACCTCGGTGTGACCTCAGTGCAGTTACTCCTGAGCTGGCGTAAGCGAGAGGAGAATTGGTCCCCTGCAATCGGCCCGGAGGAGACCAGGCCACGGTCTCCCGCTACTAACGCTCAGCTGGGAATGCCAAGTGAGGGGTGCCCCCTGGGGCTCCCAGCCATTGGCCCCAGCAGCAGGAACGGCGAGCCAAGGAGCTGTGCTGGCACAGCGGGGCAGGGCGCGTCAGACCCCAGAGGCAGGTCCGGCCTTAGGATTTATGGGGCCATATGCAGTATTATTAAACTGGTGTCCAAATGCCGACGCATTTGACTCTGTGAATACTGGTGCCCCTATGCTGATGCAACTGGTGCCCTTACACTGGTGCTTTTGGTGCTGTGAATATGGCCCCTGCCTTCTGCATAGTAAGCAGACTGCAGCGGGTGCTGGATGTGCGGGAGCCGACCCACTCTGACCTGCTGTCCCAGTCACAGGCGTGGACTCCGGAGGTGGGTGCTCCACACCCACAGGGAAAATAGCACCACACTCCCCCCCTCTGTCCCCTCCCCCCACACCTCTCGCTCGTGGGTGGTCCCGCGCTTACCAACTCCTCCCCGCCCTCCCAGAGCCGGGAGGGAGGGGGAGCAGATGGGGAAGAGTAGGGGTGGGAGTGGAGCAGGGGCAGGAAGAGGCAGGACGGCAGGAACTTGGGGGAAGGGATGGAGTGGGGGCGGGGCCTGGAGGAGAGGGGGGTGTTGAGCACCCCCTGGCAAGATGAGAAGTCAGTACCTATGGTCCTAGTGGTGCCCCAAATTTTCGGGTGCCCTACACAGCCGCATATGCTGCGTATGCCTAAGGACGGCCCTGGCTGGAGTGCCAGGATCCCCTCTTGCCCGCCGTTTCGGATGTGCTTGCTCGTTCCAGCCAATGCTCAGGTGATGCTGGAACAAGGAGGTGCTGAGATGCTGCTGGGCTCCCTCCAAGAGGAGCTTAGACTAAGCGCGGTGAATCCGGACAGACTGGGGGTTGATTCAGCCTGTAGCCTTGGCAGCGAGAGATGAGGCCAGTGGGAGGGCAATGGAGCAAGACACGTCCACCCCCCATCCAGAGCACTCAGAGCTTCCCTCCGTCCAGGCCCAGCTGAGGAATCCAGCATGAGGAAACAAGCCCTTGGGTGCCAAGACAAGGCAGGGGGGTGAGGCAGCTCCCGATGCAGGGCTGTGGTCCAGGTCTCGTGGCTAGGAGGAGCCGCACTGTGGGGCTAGCAACCACCTGGCTAGCCCTGGAGATCAAGGTGTTCGGTGTGCATGAGACGAGACCATCTCATGGCATCTCATGGCAACTGGGAGGGTGACTATTAGGGAGCTGGTGGGGGTCAGTCTGGGAGCAGCTGCCCAGGGGCTGCAAAACTGGATGGATCCCAGCAGGATTTGATCTCAGCCCACCACGGCCAGGCAGCAGGACCAGCCCAGACCCCTGACCGCCCCCAGCACCTCACCTTTCCTTCTGGCTGGCTCTCCACACCGACCTGCCCAGATGCCTTCGTCTCCTGGGGAGAGAGCAAAGCAATGGGCAAATTATAGAGCCTCCTTCCTCCCACGCTCCCTGCCTCTCGCTGGTGGGAAGCCAGGATCAAGCTCCTTTCAAGGGCAGCTGCTGGGATTGGTCAGCACCTCGCCTGGCACAAGAGCAAGGCCTCATCTGGCACAAAGGAATGGCCACCTTGCCAGGTAACTCAGCGTCCTGCTGCACCTGCAGACATGGAAGGAGAATGGGGTGGGGGGATCCTCGCTCAAATCTTGGAGGAGGATGCTAACAAAACCTGGCCCCGGCCTGCTGGTCTGGGGACAAGCCCTGAGCCTTGCTTCTGTCCAGGAGGGGATGGAGGCTCAGAGTCACAGCAAGAAAGAAGCTCCAGCCACGTCTGTTCGCTTGTGCAGTCCAAAGCCCTCTTGGCAATACAGATTCCCTGACCCTGCACCCCGGCTGCCCCCCCATCCCAGCTCCAGTTGACGCCTACCCCCATGATGGGGCACTGACAGGGAATTGCTCGCTTGCACACCATGCTGGTGTTTACCGGGGCAGACAGCAGGGATAGAGGAAAATGGCAGCACTCCTGCCTTGCCCTCCAGCCTCTGTACTGTAACCCAATCCCCCCAGGAGGCATCATCTCCAGACAATGGCATTCCTGGAAATGGATGCCAGGCAACATGGCACAGCAGCCATTGGGCACCGGGGCCAAATGGGGGCAGTGCCAGATGGACCTGGGCATTATTTCACTGGCTTCTTTGTACTGAGCGCAGGTTACTGTCAGCTCCATCCAGACCCCTACACCAGCCTCTTCTCCCCTCACACTGGGCTTTGCCACCAGAATTCAGCCATCGCCATGTCTGGCTGGAGAAAGCCAGGCCAGACACTTGGACAGACCCTCGCGTGGGCAGACACCCCCTTTGTTTCCCTGCCAGCCTGTCTCTCTCCACCGGCTCTGCAGGAAACGGCCAAGACCTAGAACATGCTGCTCTGCAGGAACAGACTCTGCACTTGTCTGCAGAGGGATGTTTTCCCCCCTCTTCCTTTTCACCGCTCCCTCCCTGGCTTCGGCCACTGCTCACCCTGCCAGCAGTTATGCTGCTCCGCCTGGACGAGCTGCCCCAGCCCCCTCCTCTTCCCGAGCCACCCTCCTCGAACCTAGTGGCCCCCTCGCTGCTAACTCTTCTGGACAGTGGAAAATGTGATGCAGGTTTTTCGGGGGGTGAATCAGTGCGGCTGGGTTCTGCTCAATGGGAGCGTGGGCACTGTCTGCGGAACGTCAGGGAGGCCCTGGCATGGGGAGAGGCCTGTCTGAAGTGCTAGGGACGGCGGGGCTGGAATTTACTGCTCGGGCCATTTGTATTTCGGAGCCCACCGCAGGCTGCAATGGGTTCTGCATCAGGGGACGTTTGTCAGGGAATTAACGGCTGAGGGGTGCAATATGCCCCATACCTGAATGGGCTGGTCACTCCACCGGCCCTTTTCCCCACTCTGTGCCCATTCCTGCTTCACACTCAAATGCCTCAGGCTCAGGGATTCATGCCCAAATTTCCACCCCACAGCATCTGCCCAACTCCCCTGCTCCTCCCCAGAGCTGGTGTATGTGGCACTCTGGCGCCCCCGAGTGGAGGCAGGGCCACACATGGAAGTTGGTCCTCGCTCAGCGCAAGGGACTTTTCCAGGCCCCATCCAGCCCTAAGTTCCCATGAGCCTGCTCCAGCCGAGGCTAGCAACTTGGCGCCCTTTAAGCTGACTCAACAGGGGCTTGTGCTTTATGGCCCAGAGTTCTCAGTTTCAAACCTCGCTGGCAGCGACCCAGCCAGGGTCCGGCGCTCCCTGCACTGCGTGCCACTCAGCCGTGGGACAGAGCAGAGGTGCCCTGTCTAGGAGCGTTCCCAGGCCCAGACTTGTCTATTTGCATCTCCTCCGTCTGCTCAGCCACCTGGCGCTAATTCCAGACTTACTTCCCTGAGCTATGTTATGGGGGGGAAATACCATTTTCTAGCTGTCTCAGTAGGTCAGGCCTTGAAACCAGCGTTACATAAAGCAGCAAGTCAGACACCGACCTCAATTCTTCCTCCGCCTAACAGGTAGGGCAGGGTGCTTCTCAGACACGAGGAGCATCAGAGGCAGCTGGGAACCGTGGCCTGTGACCCTAGCAGAGCCATGGACAGACAGGGCACTCCGAGGCGATTCAAGGGACTGACACACATACTGACGGCATGGGCTGAAACTCAGGGCCGGCCCCTCACCTGGTGTAAATCAGCCCAGCTCCAGGGACTGCAAGGAAGCTTTGCACCAGCTGGGGCATTGGCCTGTTAGACTTGCAGGAGTCGCGGTACTGGATAAGACCATTGCTCTGCCCGGGCCGATGTTCTTCCTCCAGCACTGCTGGGGTCTCAGGTTCGAACATGGGGAATTTCCCCTGCAACGCACACACACCCTTCCACAAAGCACGTCAGCTGCGGCCCATTCAGCCCTCTGCCTCCCAGCCCATACCAGTGCGATGGGGTGATGGTGGGGCTGGGACCCGGGGTTCTCAATTTGTTTTCATTTTCAGTCTCGCAGCGCTGAGCCATCCCGAGTCCAAGCAGC
Source organism: Chelonoidis abingdonii (assembly GCF_003597395.2). Lineage (NCBI taxonomy): Eukaryota > Metazoa > Chordata > Testudines > Testudinidae > Chelonoidis > Chelonoidis abingdonii. The sequence goes on from NC_133793.1 coordinate 5,941,447, forward strand.
ACCCGGTCCTAATTCCCTCCGACACTGCTTTGCACGGGTGCCGCTCCAGATTCTGGGTGGACCAAGGAGGAACCAGGCCTGCTGCTCCCTTCCCAAGGTGAGGCAGGGGGCGGGGCGGGGCAGGCATTTCACTCAGATCCAGGCAAACCAGCAGCAGAGCTGGGCTGGAAAGCAGCTGGGCCAGGGCAAGGACATGAAAAGCCAAATGCTGGAAAAATGCACCTGGTTAGAGACCAGGCGACCGGAGTGAACTGCTGCAGCACAGCCGCCTGCCCAGCCAGTGGTTGTAACCCGCACACCGGCTGGGTGGGGTGTTCTGGCCCAGCCAGTGGCACTGAGATCACTTCGAGAGAGTTACCTGAGTCTGTTCTACAGCCTTCGCTAAATGCAAGTTTTATCTCATGCAATAGAGGCTCATGCACTAAGCTCCAGAGGTCCCCGGATCGATCCTGACCACTGACAACCGGGGTCTGTCGGCGTTACACAGTGACCTACACAAAAGGCTCCTGCGGTGCTTCAAGCCCCGTGAGTGCCTGCTCCCCGGCCCACGCCGTACAGCGCTGGCGCCAGGGAAGGATACGGACCCCGTGGCTGGCTGCCTGGGGCCAGAGCTCATGCCCCTGGCTGTGTGAGCTGGGCTCCGCACGCATCTTACATGGCGGCTGCAGTGCAGTTTCCTATTGTGCTTGGCAGCTGTTTGGGGCAGGGACTGTCTCTTTGTTCTGTTTTTGCGCAGCGCCTGGCGCCATGGGGGCCTGGGCCGTGCTACTGCAATACAAAGAAATAAGACGGGACTAGAGCAAGTTAAGAATGCCCCCCTTCCCGCCCCAGTACTCTTACCTCTGTTTCCTCCGCTGACCCCTGCTGGGAGACGCTGGGAATGGAGCAGCTCTGAACTCCTCACACAGCCCGTGCTCCTGCCCTGCTCCCTACAGCCTCCCCTCCCTGGAATAGGTCTGAGCTACCCCACAGCCAGGATTCCTGCCCCGCTCCCTACAGCGCCCCCTGCTGGGAGAGGCTGGCACCAGAGCAGTGTGGGGCTCCGTTCATGGCCAAGGCTCCAGCTTTGTGCACCGCAGCGTCCCCTGCTGGGAGGGACTGAGATGATTTCAGCTCCACTGACAAGGTCAGATTTTCTGTTGGCACGGTGGCTGCAGCTCCGTAAGTGGGTCAGGAGGCCAGGACGGCGAGCGCCAAGGGCACGTCCCTCGCCTGCCAATGTTCCCAACACATTTGTTACTAATTTAGGGATTGTTTCTGCCGACGGCTTCTACTGAGAAGTGACGTACATCAAAGGCCCTATCCAAGCCAGACCCCTTTCATAGACGTGAGAACATTGGAGGAGCCCAACAAGCCACTGGGCCTGTCCCATCTATCTCCCCCCTTCTACTACCAGGTCAGGGAAAACTTTAGCCCGTGCTGTGGTTTACATCAGCCCCAGTCTGGTGATGCTCCCCTTGATTTCAACCCCGAAACCAGCCTCATGTAGGGGGGGAGGCAGGGCTCGGGTGGGGGGCAGGCAGGGCTTGAGCAAGCGGGGACACTAGCCCTACGCAGGGACAGGGGGGTAGGGGTCTGGGGAACAGCTTGGGCCAGCCACGGGCAGGGAGGGGAGCTCAGGTTAGCCCCACATGATGTCCCATTTTCCCTTTGGGAAATGTGGGTCACCCTATGGTACCCAGAAATCAATGCAATATTCCAGGTAGGGGCACCCTAGAAAGAGTGACTATCACCTCCCAGCTACCTGCCTCTCTGCACCGGCTGCCCCAAGCAGCACTGGCTTTCCCTGCTGCCATGGGGCGTAGCACACTCTTGACTATCTTGGCTATCAGCACCCAGCGCCTCTGCTTCCTCCTCTGCAGAGAGGATCAGGCATTCTGGGGCATGGGCCTGTCCTGCCCAGGATGTGCCCCCCTCGGTGATGCCCCTGCTCTCTCACCTGAGTCTCCTCCAGGCAGAAGCAGCGGGTGTACACCTTGCCATCCGTCTGCGGGTTGATCTCAATCAGGTTGCTGGTCTGTGTGCCCTCTGCCTGCCGCCGGGTTTTAGAGGCTTCGGAAAGGCACTAATCGAAGGAAAGTGGGGGCTGGTTACACCCCGGGGCCTGGGCAGACACCACCCCTCTGAGGGGGGGAGCTGAAGACAGTCACAGGCACAGCCCCAGCTCCCAGCCAGCGTCAGACAAATTGCTCAGTGCATTCCTGGCAGTGCGGCTGATTCAGGCTACCTGTCGGCTCTGCCCCCCTCCAGATCTTGGTGCCACTGGCCGATCAAACCCACGGTCCACGTAGTCTGACAGGCGATGTCTGGCCAATGGATGCCCTCTCCTGTGCTGCATCTTTTGTGGCAATTCCCCCCATAGGCAGTGACATTCACAAACGCAGCAAACAGCCTCGTTTATGTCGAGGATCAGACATCGCCTCCTCAGTGACCCAGCAAGGGTGAAACCCAGCAGAGCTGCAAACCCCTGTGCTGCGGGGAAAGGGCCATAGCTGACTGGGTCCGGGAAACCCCCCAGGGAATGGCCCTTTCCCCGCAGCACAGGGGTTTGCAGCTCTGCTGGGTTTCACCCTTGCTGGGTCACTGAGGAGGCGATGTCGGATCCTCGACATAAACCAGGCTGTTTGCTGCGTTTGTGAATGTCACTGGCACAGAGGCCAGCGGGGCTCCTCAATCTGCTCCCAGAGGCTCTGCTCTCACCACCCTGCACAGCCCCAGGGGGTCCAGCCAACCAGGCCCTAGGTAGGCTGCTCTGGAGAACATGGTCTGGTTGCTGGGGCGGGGGAGAGGGATATTAGCAAGGGGCCTGCTCTGCTGTGTGTGGACAGGGTCAGGTGGCAGAGGAGCAGAGCAAATCCTCAGGATCCTGTCTATGCATCCTGGGCAGGTCCCCCCAACAGCCACCCCCCTTATGGCCAGGAGGCGAGTGAGGTGGCCCTATCCCTGCTCCATGGATCAGCTGGGTGGAGCTGGCTGGTGGGCACCCAATAAGCCACCTCCCTGAGCAGCTTCAGCATTTCTAGGGTAGAAGGACAGGCTCAGGACCCTGGGCAAGTCACAGAGTTTCTCTGTGCCTCTGTTCCCACCTGTCTAATGGGCAGAAACCCTGATCCACAGGGTGATGCGAGGATGCAATCCAGACACATGACGACGAGGGCTGGCGATGTACCAGGATGGACAGCGCATGGGCTCCGCGAGCCCCAAGGGCTTGAACAGAGACCCGCCGGCTACAGGAGCTGCTGGATGGTAGGGGCATTAACCCCCTGGCACTACTGCAGAGATGGACAGCGCATGGGCTCCGCGAGCCCCGAGGGCGTGAACAGAGACCCACTGGCTCCATGAGCTGCTAGATGGGAGGGGCGTTAACCCCCCCGCACCATTGCAGAGAGCGCATGCATAACTTACCCCGCCGGCCGAGATCTCGCAGCAGCCTTCCTGCATCACCATCTCTGGGTCGCAGTAGATGTGGGCCTGCTGGATGTCAAACTGCAGTGGGGGGAGGCAGACACAGTTAGAACACAAAGGGGCACCCTGACCCTCCTGGGGGGCAGGGGGCAGCCAGTTATCACGGCACCAGGCCCCCAGGGGCTTGGCAAAGACTCCCCTTGAAGGTGCAGTGAACCCAGCCCCTGGGCCTATACAGGGGTCAGAGGAGGAGTGGGGGTTGGACAGGCTCTGGAGTCTCTCTTCTCAGCCAGGACAGCCCAGCCCGCAGGGGCTCCTGCCACCAGCGAGGGAGGAGTCTGAGTTTTCCCTGAGCACTGGCTCAGGGAGAGCAAAGAAGGGCCAGACGTGGCCTTGCCTGCCCGTGCGCACACACGCATGTGCACAAAGACACACACTCACACAGAGGCTTTCCCTCTCCCTCTGCCACTCTGCCCCTCCCTTGCCAGGCTGACCCACCCTTTATACTGTCCTCCCTGAGCCAGTTCTCAGAGATCCCACCTGCCCTCGCCTTGTCCAGCCCCCTCCTAGAGCCTCGCTTGTCCCACCAGCCCTTCAAGGCAGGAGCATTTATAACACACACACACACACACCCCTGGGCAATCTGTCCCATTAGGTCCTCGAGGCTACTTCTCAACTGACCAGGAGAGGTCGCTGCTAAGCAAAGCCAAGTGGCAGCTGTACCCATCAGCCAGGCACCTGTGACCCAGAATTCCCCCCTGGGCCATGCAGGGCATGGCCCTTCAGCCACTGGGCCAGCTCTCAGCACCTCCCTCCCTCCCTCCCCTTGCTGACGGAGGCAAGGGGCGCCCCCAGTGCGAATGGGCCCGGGCCCACGAGCGCCACATGGCAGGCGCGTGCCCAGAAAGGCCCGGGGCGACTCACCGGGACAGGCACACCGTTCACGGCGTCCAGGCCGATGAAGGTGTTGCCCTCACTCGCTATGCCCCGCCGGGGCTCCAGGGGCTTGGAGGAGATGTAGCTGCAGTCCACGTGGACGGAGACCCGCCAGCTTTGCACGCTCAGAGCCACTTTGTGCCACTTCTGGTCAAAGAGGGAGGAAACCCCCTTCCCGGCAAAGATGCTGCTCACAAACTCCTTCTCCTGGGCCCGCGCTTGGAACTCCAAGCTCCTCTCTTGACCGTTGACCCCCAGCGAGAGCTAGGCACAAAGAGATGCTCTGGCTTAGGATGCTTTCAGCGGCGAGCGAGGGAGGAGACAGACAGACGCATAGGCGGGCGCGGGGACTGGGCCGAGCTAACGCCAGCCACTGTGGCTTCCAGGCAGATGGGGGGCTCCTTGCCCGTTGGGTTTGGAGAGACCCGTCCTGGCAATGAGGGGTCTGGGCAGCTCCCACACCCACTGCTATCAGCTCGGCTAACCCCACCCCGCCTGGGGCAATGGGGGCAGGGCCATCCCTCCTCTTTGGGGGCACGTCTTCTGGCACCAGCAGGGTGTCGGAAGTCTCCAAGGGTGTATCAGAGGCCGACAGCAGCAGTAGGAGGCTGGCACGGGTGGCAGAGTGGGGGTGCGCCCCACCCCCGGGAATGTTAGACCATGGGCAGGCATGGGTGCAATTGGCTTCATCTACCAGCAGCGAAGCACCAGAGGCAGCAGGGTGGACAGGGTGACCCTAGCCTCTTTGATCTGTAGCCTCCAGGACTAAAGTGGCCTGATGGGACCCCAGCGCTCTATGAGCCAGCAATGACTTCCAACAACATGTGTTAGCAGCTCCTAGGAGACACCCTGGCTGGGGTAGCCCCTGTACCACATGGCGCTTTACTGCTCTGTGTGTCGGGCTGCTCCAGGGAGCTCTTGTTCCTGGGGAATAGCAACCGTGGTGGGGAAAAACACGGCAGCAGGAGCGAGAAAGGAGAGAAAGGAAGCAGGTGAAGCAGAGGTACCTGGGGGTAGCCTTGCCTGTCGGTGACCTGGAAAAGGTACCAGTTCTCCTTGCAGCTCTGTTTCTTCAGGAGCAAAGTGAACACCAGAGTGAACTCATCAGGCAAGCCGTGGGGGAACAGCTGTCTGGGGGGCGGGGGAGAGAGGAGGAAAAGTGACATAAGAGGAGGTAAAGATGCAGCCCTGGGGGCCCCAGGGAATCGCTAGGGAGCTGGCTGCTCCTTTAGCATTGAAAGTGTCACTGCAGCATAGCATGGAACCGTGTGTGTGTGTGTGTGTGTGTGTGTGTGTGTGTGTGTGTGTGTGTGTGTGTGTGTGTGTGTGTGTGACGCAGATTGCATGGGTCTGAGTGTGAGGCCCTGACACAGGTATCCATGTGTGTGTGTGAATGCATGTGGCTCTGTGCAAATGAGACAGACACAGACACACTGTTTCCCCCCGCGATGCCCCCGAGGGTGCCCAGGGTTGTGGGGAATATCGCTAGCCCCTGCTCTTGGCATGAGTGCGCCCTGTTGGTACCTGCCAGGGGCAGCTCCCTGATAAGCCTGGCCACAGACAGCACAGGAACTCCCCTCCCAGCCCCCGCGGGCGCTGCTGTCCCTCGGCAGCAGACAGACAGACACCCACCCCCGAGCCCTCCGGGGTGCCCAGTCCCAGATCCATTGGACATGCCAAAAGGAACAGTGCACCCCAGCTGACTGGTTGTACCCATCCCCTTCCAGTGAGCTGCCTTAATTCACAGACCTCGAGAACAGAACTAACTGTGATATACAACTCCATGCGCATCTCGCACTGGGGACCCTGGCCCATGCGACGCAGGCTTTCAGCCAGACCTCACATGGCAAACGGATCTGTAGATCCCACACCTGGGGGCCCTGTAATCCTCTTTCCCCCCTGCACCCCCTGCCAGTGGGCAGAGCGGTCCTTGGCTCATGCCCCCCATGCAGGGAATAGACCTCAGTTGGAGCAGACACAAACAGAGGCAGGGCAGGTGGCAGGGCCAGCTCCATCCCTGTCTCTCCTTATCAAGTCACAGCCGAGCAAAGCTGGTCTGAGACTTGGGAGAAAGGCCCCTGTGCCTCCTCCATCCCACGACAGCTCCCTGCACTCCTGGGGCCAGGGAAGCAATGCCCAACCCTATCCCTCCCAACCCAGCTCCGCGCCGGGCACACAGCCCCTGCAGGGCGCCGGGGTGTGCGTGGAGGTGGGGGAACCTCAGCTCTCCCTGAGAATGCAGCCTGGTGGCTGTTGTTTCCGTCTGTGTCGGGGGCCGCAGAGCCGGACGAAGCGCAAACACAAGAGTTTAGATCAAAACAGGAAGCGCCCGCGTACTGGGGGAGTGGGATCTGTTTGTGTCTCCAGCAGGGAAATGTCAGGGCTCTGTGCTGCACTGGAAGTGCCAGCGCTTGTGAAACAGGAGATCAGTGAGAGGCAGCCAGCCTGCCACACATCGTCTGGAAGGTCTGTCTGTCCTCAAAGCCTAGGCCAGCATTGGCTAATGCATGCCAAAACCACACAACGATTGCCAGTGCGCCGAAACAGCCCCCCTCCCAGACACCCTGACACACAAACACCCCCAACACGTGCATCCCACACTCACCCCCAAACATCTCCCAGCACGCACACACACTCCTCCCAGACAGGCAGCCGAATACCCTAACACCGCCCCCCGACACCTCAACACTCACTCCCCCCACACCCAAACAGATGCACAAAACACCCCCAACACATGCATCCAACCCTCCCAAACATCTCCCAGCACACACACACACTCCTCCCAGACAGGCAGCCAAATACCCTGACACCCCAACACTCACTCCCCCCCACACACCCAAACAGATGCACAAACACCCCCAACACGTGCATCCCACACTCATCCCCAAACATCTCCCAGCACACACACACACTCCTCCCAGACAGGCAGCCAAATACCCTGACACCGCCTCCCGACACCCCATCACTCACTCCCCCCCCCACACCCAAACAGATGCACAAACACCCCCAACACATGCATCCAACCCTCCCAAACATCTCCCAGCATGCACGCACACTCCTCCCAGACAGGCAGCCAAATACCCCGACACACCAACACTCACCCCCCCACACCCAAACAGATGCACAAACACCCCCAACACATGCATCCAACCTCCCCAAACATCTCCCAACACACACACTCCTAGGCACTGAAACACCCATACCACCACCAACTCCCCAACCCAGTAGCACAACCCCCGCACACACACACACACCCTCAGGGCCTCAAGCCAAATTCTAACGCAATGCCCAAAGCTGAGGAAGCCCTTCGTACCCAGGCCAGCCCCACTCTTTCCCATGGATTCCTTCTCTGGCTAAAAGGCAAGTCACTTCCCATTTTCCACTCCCCTTGACCCAGCTCCAACCAAAATAACAGAAAAATGGCCCAGAAGTTCCTTCTCTTTCCTAAGCAAAGGAAAACTAAAGCAAAGAGAGCAGAGGCTCAAAATCCAAAACCTCTTCCTCTTTCGCTGCAGCAGCTGCCAACATCTGTCAGAGTCAGAGCAGACAGCGCGCGTATGCGTGGAGGTTCCACTGGGTGGGTTAACTCCAGCGCTGGTCAGTTCCAGCTGCCGAACTGTTCCCACTGTCACAAGAACATTGCCCGGCAGTGAGTCACAAATTTACAGAGGATATCGCCCAGGTTATTCTGTTTCCATGCTGTGCGGATCCTGCCAGTAGCTCTCTCAGAGGTGTGGATGGGACGGTTCCTGTTATCTATCCTGGGGGAAGGCCTAGGGATAAGGTCCATCCTACTGGGCACTGCACATACAGTCCCTGCCTCAATAGGCGAGGCCGGCAAAGGAAGGATTCTCAGCTCCACTTGACAGATCGGGAGCTGAGCCATGGAAAGATGGAGGGACTTGCCCAGGGTCACAGAGGGAGTCAGTGGCAGTGCTGAGACTCGACCCCAGATCTCCTGAATCCCAGTCCAGCACCTTCGCCACAGTGTCCTCTCTCAGAGCTCCTGGAGCAGAGCAGCTGGGAAAGGCAGATTGTTGTCACTCAGGTTTATAAAAGTGCCCCTCGCCATTGCCTCTGGTCTCTCTTTGTGTCACTTCGGTCAGGAGAACAACATCCAGAGCAGAGCAAGCCCCCCGAGCCCAGAAAGCACTCCCAGGTGGTGCCAGTTTGGGGTGGGCACTAGGGAGGCCAGAGAGGTGAGAAACAGCACCCTGAATGCAGCCAAAGTCAGCTCATGCTAGGGAGGAACCAGCCCCATTCAGCCCGCCTGGGGGGCATGTTATTGACAGGTACAAGGCTCGGCTGCCCGCCTCGAATGCTGCCTGATGAGAATAACCCTCCTTCCACCATCCAGTCCACTGCAGGAGCCAGGTGAAGGACAGCAAGATGAACCACAGATCCCTGCTCCGCTCCTGTGGGAGGGGAGGGAGCAGCAGGCGCTGGCTGCTGTTAATGGGGCCGGTGAGTGAAACCAGCCTGCTGAGAACAGACAGCATGACACACAGCACCTGGGAAGGGACAGGAGGGCATTAGCCCCAGAGTCCTGGCCAGTTCCTTCTGCCTTCTGAAGTTCCCCTGCAGTTTCACTTTAAGTCACAGAATTCTTCACTGGCTGGCCTAAGCTGCTGCCACGTTCCACCCCAGAGGGGGCTGCATTTCAATGGTGGGTGACACGGTTCCTATCCTGCATATTACGGAGGATGCAGCAGATACCCAAGGGGTTGTGGAGAGGAGCCCAGGCAGGAGCTAACCCTGTTCAGATGGTTCCCTTGCCTATCCCTGTTCAGCTGCGTACAAAAGCCTGAGGTGAAGGGAGATGTTTTCCACCCAAGGGGTGAGACATGCTAACAATTCTGGCATGGTGCAATCGCTCCTTAGGCATCAACTAACCGGCCTGCTCCCGTCCTTGCCACAGACACAAGCTCCAGGTTACCTGCCTGTCCTGGCCAGTTCCTCATTTGCTTTCCCACTGCATACCTGATGCATGACTCAGCCCTGCAAGTGAGCACCTACAGGAGGGGCTGGTGATGGTGCATGCACCCCAAGATACAGACGAACCCAACGCTCCCCACCCCAAACAGCCACTGAGGGCCCGGGCCCACCCCCCAGCTGCAATCGCTTTAGCAGCCAGCTAAAGACGTGAATGAAAAAAGAGAGGAAGGGAAACCAAGGGGACTGAAAACAGCCACGGAAAGAGGAAACGGCAGTAATGCGTTGTGAGCCAGCCACCCTCCAGCAGCTCAGGCAGAGAGCGTGAGCTCAACACCTTTGTCTTCCACACAACATGGACCTCTGGGGCATGGCTGCCTAGCATGTAGCACCACTGATCCGCTGGTAGGAACCCCGCAGCCAAAACAGGAAAGTCACCTACCCCACCTCTCAGGGTTCAGCTTCATTAACAGAGAGAAACATCCACTCCAGCCTTCTCCCTAGGCTGGGTTGCCTCTAGCGCTCCTCCCTCAGGACAGCTCAGCCCACCCCCTAGGTCCTTTCTCTCCAGAAAACCTCTCTCACCTCCATTACATCCAAGCAAAGTAACAACCTACTTAACTCACTCACAGCAGGACTGACACCTATTAACAGGCTGGAGAGTTCCAGGCAAACCCCACCAGCCTAAAGAGTGACTTAGTCAAGGTCCCATCCAGCCCCAGATGGCTCTGGAGAGAGACCAGGCAGCTGGGACATTTTGACAATTTCAGAACTTGGGTGGGGGGTGGGAGAGGTCACATTTTTTTCAAAAAGGAAAGTTCATCCAAACTGCCTCTTTCCGGCTAGCTGTTTCGGGCGCAACAAATCGGCATTTTCCAATGAAAAAAAGACTGTCAGATATTCCTGACCAGCAATCCTGGATCTGATGCAATGGGGACCATGGAGGAGTCCAGGTAGACCCAGGGGTGGGGGACATGATGAAACAGACAGGGGATCTGATTTTAGATTCATAAATTCCAAGAGACCATTGTGATCCCCCAGTCAGACCTCCTGTACAGCCCAGGTCAGAGAACATCCCTCGCAAAATCCCTAGAGCAGAGCTTTCAGAACACCCAGTCCTGACACGAACATCACCAGGGGTAGAGAATCCACCATGTGCCTTGATCAGCTGTTCCAATGGTTCCGTACTCTCACCTACTGCCAGTCTGAATTTGTCCAGCTTCAGCGTCCGGCCGTTAGATCAGGTTAGATTAGCAGATAGAGCCTATTATCAAATATCTGTGCCCCATGTCAGGACTGTAACCTGGTCACCCCTGAACCTCCCCTCTGTGAAGCTAAACAGACAGAGTTCCCCGAGTCTACCCCTAGAGGCGGGTTTTGCTCATCGCCATGTGGATCGCACTGTACAGAGCCACTCTCCATGCTGGGGTCCACTCCACGGCCCTGAGGAAGGCACTTTTTCCAAGGCAGAAGGGAACTCAGCTGCAGCAGTTCGCCAGAGGGCCAGTTAAAAGTAATTACAACTCGACCGACTCACCGCAGCCTGGCAGAATCCAATCCCTCCTTGCAGGACAGAGCATTGCTTCTCCGCTCAGCTGCGGCCCGAGGAGCCCAGGATTTCGTGGGAGCCATTCCGTGTGTTGTGACTGTTTGGGATTGAGGGGGGCAGGGATCCGTGTGGTTTGTATGACAATAGCAGTGCTAAGCGCTGCTCATATGCAGCTCTGAAGAGCTCACAAGACAGCCCAGGCAGAAGTGTGACCTCACTTTACAGAATGGAGGCACAGAGAGGTTAAGTGAGCGGCCCACGGTCACACAGGCAGAACAGAACACCGGTCTCCTGAGTCCCAGTCCAGTGCCTCAGCCAAGCAAGGTGATGGGGGACAAGCCCAGGAGTTCTGGGCTCAGCTTGGAGAAGCAGCCACAGGTCTGGACACTGCTGCTCTCTGAATCCCCCAAGTCCAGGCTGGGACCTCCTAGGAGCAGAACTTTCCACTCAGAGACATTTCCACAAGCTCTCTCATTCCAGCACCTCCATCCCTGGCTGCAAGCCAGGCAAACACAAGCCATGGACAACACAACAGTCCCGATGTTCCGGCACATGAATGGGGTGAAGGGTGGAAAATTGAAGGGCAGGAAACTCCTTTTACAGACCCAGTTTGCTCGTCCCCAGCAGAAAGTCTCCCCCCACAATGCTGAGCTCCAACGCACTCGAGAGCGAGTGATGCCTGCCGACCTTGCCAACAGGATCTAGGCAGCTCTCGGCTGCCTCGCCGCTGTGCCAACTCTTTCCCCAGGTTCCGCTTGGGAGTGGGATTAACGCTGTGGATGGGCAGAGTCTCTGCCAGGGCTGAGGCTGTGAGGAAGCCCTGCTTGGTGCAGACAGGACCCCAAAGCTCTCCCCCGGGCAGGAGCAGGTGGTTACTTGTGGCTCTCCAGGACCCTTCACAATTCCCCACTGGTTTTTCTTGTAGGGTTCTTTATATAGCCAGGATGGAAGGGTGCAGGAGAAATCAGCAGACAGGGCTTTGGAGCTGTGCTCCGGCTCCGGAGCAAGCTCCAGGCAAAAACCTGCAGCTCCACTGCTCCACGCTGCAGCTCTGAGCTCCGCTCCAGCGCCCTGGCAACAAAGGCTGGAAGCGACTAAGTAACTCAGCCAAGGTCACACAGGGAGTCAGTGGCAAAGCCAGGAATTCAGCCCAGGTCTCCTGAGTCTCCAGCAGGGGCCCTAATGACCTGGCCAGGTACCCTCTAACCTGGGGCTGCCCTGCACTGGGAGCTAGAGTTTGCTAGAGCTGGGTCAGGGACAGGGTGAGCCAGCTGGACGTGAGAGCTGTTTATACCACATGCCGTTTGGGCACAGGCCTAGCACCCAGCTTCCCACTCTGCCCACGGGGCAACTGATGCTGCAGCCCTGATCCTTATGGTCACACTCGGTCCTTCCCCGGCGCCGTGGGGGACCGGCGAGCGCCTGGGAAAGAAGCCCGGGTTACACGGGATGATGGGAGAGGGTCCAGCGGGGCAGTGTCCGAGCGGCCAGACCCTGCTGAAAGGAACAGCCTGACTAGTCACTGCTAAGCTTTTCAATCTGCCCGTCTAGACCCATCCTGCTGCTTGCCAAGACGGGGATAGAAAACACACACACGGAGTGGCTATTGCATAAGGCCCTGGCCAGCGTCCCGGCTGAATTGCTTCACCACATGATTTACTTTCGAGGATTAGGACGGTCATCACTGCACTCAGCCTGCGGCTGGGACACCTGCGTGCCCCCTGCCCGGGGATCCTCCAACCCACCTACTTGTGCTGGGTGAGCAGCCAGACCTGCTCTGCCACCCCAGCACGGCGCACAGTGGGTGCAGCTGCCAGCTGATCTGCAGCTCCCAAACCGGAGAGGGGCCCTCCAGCCCAATCCTAAACTTCCCACCCAGCCCCTGGAGGGTGCTGGGCCTGGCTCTGTGATCAGAACCTCGCTCCGGCTCTCTGCCGACACTGCTTTCCATAGCACAGAGCCAGGCTTTAACATGCCGCAGAAGGGCATCTGCTGCCAGGGTGCCTCCTTAGAAGGGGCATGGGGGAGACCAGAGGCAGGATCCTCGTGGAGAGGTGACACAGTTTCCCCTCTCTGGGTTCAGATAAGGGCTCCTGCCCTGGGGCTGCGGGCGGCAGGCAGGAGAAGGAGCTGCAGGAGCCATGCTGCAGGCAGGCTCCATGTCTGACCATCGGGGAGGGCAGCCAGAGATGGCGAAAAGCCCATTAGATGGGGAGGAAAGAGGGGAGTCGATTTGGGTGCCGGACTGACTGCAGCCCAAGCTCTGTAAGAGGACGCACGGCCAAGGCACAAGCCAGATGCTGAGGTGCTGGGGTAGGAGGGCCTCTTCACTGGCTCTGCAGGGCTCCCCATGCAGCAGCTGGAGGCCCCAAGGATGAGATTTCTCCTCCCCTCACAAACACGCCCTTCCCAGGCGCTGCAGCAGCCACATAATTCAGGTTTGAAATCATCATAGACACAGAGGCTCAAAGCCAGGCAGGGTCCCTTCCCTGCCCCATGTGACCTAAAAGACCCCAGGGGTTTGCCTGGTGCTATTGGGGAGAATTTCCCCTCGCCACCTGTGCTATGAATCCGCCAGCTGCTACCCTCCACCCCAGAGGCAGCTGCAAGATCTGTAATCAGCGAGGTGCCAGGTGATGCTCTGGGCAGAAGGTGCATGCTCCAGGCATGGGAGGTGTGATTATTGCTGAATAAGCAGCTCCCTGCTTCACACGAGGGTGGTTGATTTGTGAGGGGGGCTAGCAAAGGTCCCGGCCCAGCGTCATTTGCCAAGCCGTTGCTGAAAGCAGAGCGCAGTGAGGAGCGTGATCCTTTGCACTTGCCCGGAGGAGCTGCTGCTGAGAGAAGTGATTTGTGGGGTCTAATGAGTCTGACCTTGCCCCTTTAAGCAAAGCGAGTGGAAAAGCAAGTCCAACCGCTGCATTTTGCCAGCCTCAGAGACCCAGATGTTGCTTTCTCCTCTCTAATGCTTGGGGCTCAGAGCAAGAGAGGCAGTGAGCTGGGAAACCCTGGCTAAAAAACTATAGCCATATTCTAGATCCACAGACCCTCACTTGCACTGGAGCAACCCCCTGTGCAAAGAACAACAAGGGTGCAGTGGGTTGGGAGGCCACAGCGAAGGCTGCGTCAGAGTTCTCACAAAGCGACAGGATCCTCCAGTAATGGAGCCGTCACCCTGGATAACACTCTGGGCCCCCAATAATAGTGTAGTGCTCTGCATTAATGGTTCAGCTATCGTGGAGTGACACCCCGGTAACCCCAAAACACAGACAGCAGCATTGCGGAGTGAGGATTCAAGACAGCAGAGGAATGCAGCACTGTACAGTCAGACTCTAAAATACTGCAGCAGCAGCTGGGCGACTGCCCATGGTTTGAACCACGACTGCAGGAGAGGGCTGCAGCAGGTGCTAGGGTGTTCGCTGGTAGAGTTGTTTTTCCAGCAAGGCTGGGGCAGAGGAGACCAGAAACATAGGTGTCTGGCAGCTGCACCACCAAATCCACCTCCCAGCAAAGCTAGTCACCTCAGCCACGGGGGAGGGAGGAGTGAAGTCAGGCGACTTCCCCAGGCTCTGCCCCTGCCCCTGCTCAATCCATCCTGCAGGGACCTCGAGCATCACGCCCCGTTGAATCAGTGCTTCTCTCCCTGCAAAGGACGGAGCGGTCCAGCTGTCCCGGAGAGGCGCAGAGTGCCTTTTGGCTCCTGAGAGGGACAGTCAGCAGGCAGCCCTGGCATTTCCAGGCCTGGCTGCCTGCGGGATCAATTGCCTCTGGCAAAAGACCTGCTGCATCCCTCCCCCGAGGAGGAGAAGTGGAAACACAAGAAGAAGCATATGGCCCAGAGTCTGAACTCCTATTTCATGGATGTGAAGTGTCCAGGTTGCTATAAAAACACCACTGTATTCAGCCATGCTCAGACTGCAGTTCTGTGTGTTGGCTGCTCCACTGTGCTGTACCAGCGCACTGGAGGAAAGGTGAAGGATGCTCCTGTCACGGAGTCTCCGGGTGATGATCTGGAACAGCTCCCCACAAAGCCAGGCAGGACTTTGGGGACCCTCCTCTCCCTTGGAGCAGACTTGTTCAGGGCAAGAAGCTCACACGTCTTCACCTCCTGGGTCTCTCCTTGGAGCATTCAGCATCCTCTGCCCCTCCGTGCGCTTCCCACAGCGAGCCCACCCAGGCGGGGTCCTGGGGAAGCCACAGGGTCCTGCACTCCCACATCACAGTCAGACGTGACTCTCAGCCAGCCAGTGAAACAGAGGTTTATTTAGACGACAGGAACACAGTCCAAAACAGGCCTTGCTGGTACAGACAACAGGACCCCCTCTAGTTAGCTCCATCTGGGGGCCCCAGGGAGGCCACAGCTCCGTTGGGAAGCCCAAGCCCCATGGGGGCGCCCCTCTCCATTTCCCAGCCAGCTCCCAAACTGCAAAACTCCCCCCAGCCTCTCACCGGATCCTCCTCCAGCCTTTGAGTCCTTTGTTCAGTGTCCGGGGCAGAGGTGCCACCTGACCTTCAACCCCCCTCTTGTGTTCTCAGGTTACATGCTCAGGTCTCCTCTCTTCCCCAGTGCAGGCCGTCCCAGCACAACTCCTGTGCAACCTCCCCAGGTTAATACTCCCCACTCAGCATTCACAGAACAGAGCAAGAACATCCCCACTTCGTCACAGCTCCGAAAGCAGCACTAACGTGTGTCTAATGGGTGGGACTACCTGCACCGCTGGCTGCACAGGCAAATACAGACGGTTCGAGAGCATGGGATTCAGCCACAGAGCAATGTTAAGTGTCACGATGTGAACAGAAGGCTTTCAACACGTCTCTAGAATGTGAGGGGAGAATGTGACTTTCCTACTGTCCCCGTAGTCTCACCCATATGACTGTCAATACATTTTGGATAAAATGGAAAAAAAACCACCAGAAGAGCTTGGTTGTGAGAGGAGGCGAGTCATGACACACCAGCATGCAGGAGGAAGAGCAGGGCACCAGGCTGGAGAATCCGCAGTGCAACCCCAGCAGCTCCAGCCCAAACGGGACGGCTCACGTGGCCTCCAGTGACAGCACACGGATCATAGAAACCCTCCCTTAGGCCACACTGCGTGGCCCGGGAGCAGGCTCAGAAGCACAGGGTGGGAGGTTCGCCTGATCTCTTCAGGGCAGGGCTGTTTGCACTGCGTGTCTGTACAGAGCCTAGCACCAAGGGCCCACATTCTCAGCAGGGGGAGGAGGGCAGGGTCCAGCCACTTCCTGCAATCAGTGGCTTCAAGTCTGGGGGTCTGGGAGCCAAGAGCAGCCCCTTGTTGAAAAGGAACTCCCCTGTGCCTCTCAGTTAACCCTTCACCACCCAACTGTAACAGGCGGACCAGCTGGGTACTTACTGCGTGGGTTGGACCAGGGGTGTGCTGCCGAGCCGGAGGATCAGGGGCCCTTTGGGATTGCGGATTTTCTTTACAGACGAGGTCTTCAGAAGAGCAAACCGCTTGATAAGATTAAAACCTGCAGGGGAGAGGGGAACACGGGTGAGACTCAGGCTGCAAAGTTCCTGGCTTGCTGCAGGATGGATGGTCCCGCCGAGCCAGCCCTTCCAGGCGTTTTGGCACGCACACTCACCCGTTATATTTGCATGCTTGTCACTGGCCTCGTCTAGCTTCAGCCCTTCCTGCTGCAAACGTGGACATCGCTCGCCTGGAAGAGAGACCATCGTCAGCGATGACAGGCACGCAGTGCTCAGGCTGCCAGGGTGAGTGGGAACCCAGGGGTCGGGCTTCTCCCACACCAGCAGCGTGCTCGCATGCGGACTCCAGTCTGCAGGCACCTGAGAGTTAGTGCCCCCAAGGGGTGGGTCCCAGGAATGACTTATAAAAACAAACTCCCGGCTTCTCATGGAGCTGCATGAAAGTGGCTTGGTCTGGGCATCGGGGCGACAGGTTCTGAAGCTCCATCCGCTATTAGGTTGTCAGATCAGATTTGTACCAAGGGATCTGATATTGTCCCCGCCTGGCAGCTGCCGGGAAGCCTGGGTAAAACCAGCCTGGAGGGTCCCCATGCAGCTCAGAGCGCAGAGGCTCCCGCAGCCCAGCTGGCCGCTGTGTGGTCAATACCAGCAGAGACATTAAGGATCGAGCAACCCACGGGCCACTAATGCAGGCCCTGTCCTAGCAGGGGCCCCTTCTGCTTGGGGGGGAGGTGCATGGGCAGGGCAGTTGGGGGGGACACTGCACCCCAACAGTCTGTGCTGACTCTGGTCTGGTGATACCCAGGGACCTTGGATCTCTAGGGCTCCTCAGCTGGCACTTTTTGCTGGCATATTTTGAGCAGGCTTTTTGCACCCGTTTAAGGACTTGTATTTTCCCCTTACTCTGCCATGCTGGGCAGGTGATTAATTTGCTCCAGCCTCAGCAGAGTAGGGGGAGATCTCTCCTCCCCCCCCGAATTATGCCATAGCATGGCAGGCCCCCACCACATCTTCCCTCAGACTCTCTGCTTCGGATCTAGCAGGGCACTGCCATTTGGGGACTGATCATATACCGCCCCCCAATCAATCATGCTTGTGGCTGACAGGCTGGGATCATTTCCCCCGTCCCACCATTGGAATGATCAAACATGCCATGCCAAAGAGCCTCGTTCGGTTTCACCTGCTCAGCCTGCCAGGCCAGAGCGCAACGAAGGGCAGATCCCGGCTCCCCTGGAAATCCCTTTGTCCCAGGGCCCCCCCGGCCCCATTCCTGCTCTCAGAGTCGATGCTCTATCCCACCCCACCGAGCACGGACCACGCCCACTCGCGTGGCCGAAGAAAGCCACAAGCAGTGGGGCTGCAAGGGGCAGAACGCACCCTTCTGGTGCCACCGGTGACTCGCGTGGGGACAGCCACAGACCAGCAGGGCTTGTGGAGTCCCCAGACTGGAGAACCACAGAGCTGCTGGCTAAGGAAAGCCGAGTCACAAGCCTTTGCAAAGGGGTTTTCCCTGCTCCTGGAAATCACGCCCTGGTGGCGCTAAATCTCTCTCACACTCGCCTCTTCTATCCCTTTAAGCCCCTTGACGGCAGGAACCCAGAGATGGGTCTGAGCTGCAAAACTGGATTTCAAATACCCTCCAAAAGTCAGATTCCTTTAGGGCTCCTGGGTTAATTACACCCCTCACCCCCAACCCACCTCCCCTGGTCCCCGATGTCACATCCTACCATGCATCTGCCCCCAAACAGCCCCCCGTTCTGCTACCTGGCCACAGTGGCTGCCAGGAAGCTGAGAGGCAAGCGAGAGGACGGGAGCAAGGCAGCTGGGAAATGCGAATCGCCCACTGTTTACGGGAGCCTGGGCCAACTCCTGGGAAAAACAAGCTCCAAGTCAGGGCGATGGAATGTGCTCCCTGCTTGGCGGCAGGCAGGAGCACAGATAGCCAGAGACAGGGCCCCACGGGTCATTGAAGGGCTCCGGCCCTCCAGACCTGAGCCGGTGCCTGGGGCTCAGGGGTGGGGGGATCTGCTCTGATGGGGAGGGGACTGTCTTCTTTCGCGGGTTTGGAACAGTTCCCCATCCCAGCGGCTCCACAGGCACCATAACCCCAGGGAGAGTTCCTGGGGCAGAGCAGGGCGGGGAGGGCCTCCCAGGAGCTCTCCAGAGAAAGGGGGAAGATACCAGCCTACTGCCCAGGGCACAAACTGGGGAGCATGGCAGGCACCATGAGAGGTGGGTGGAGCCAGAGTGCTACAAGCTAGCAGAATAGGGGGGAGATAGAACCAGATGGCCCGAGTCTCACTTACACTACGGCCCCTCGGTGCTGCTCTGACCTTAACAGGGGGAAAACAGTCCCCTGAAAACCCACTGGGCAAGGAGCCTCCCTAGACAGGAAGAGCTGGCACCAGGGCTCTACCCCTGCAGTCAGCATTGGCATCCGGGCGCATGTGCTACCAGCTGGGCATTAGGATTCTTTGCTTCCCAGGGCCCATAGAGGACCGGGGGGAAGCAGAGTGTACATCAGAGTCACCCACAGGCTGCTCTAATGCTCACTGGGGCCAGGCAGACCCAGGGAGTCCCGGGGGCAGCAAGGCAGCTCAGAGGCACCTTTCTGCCCTGCTCCGTGCCCGAGTCGAGTGCAAGGACAGAGCAACTGCCAAACGGGGCCAGAGAGAGAGAGATAAAGGCAATCGGAGAGGATGAGACCAAATGAAATTCAGCGACGACAAATGTGAGGTGCTACACGTAGGGGAGAAAAACCAAATGCACCGATATGGCACGGGGGGGTAAGCGGCTGGCAGCAGCACTGCTGAAAAGGAGCTGGGCATTGCGCTGGAGCCAACCACCACCTGAGTCTGCTGTTGCAAAAAGAAACAAATGCAATTTTTAGGTTGCATTAGCAGAGGCACGGCAGGCAAGTTACAGGCGCTACTTGGCGCCGGTTGGGCCTCAGCCGGAGGACTGTTTCCAGCTTTGGTCACCAACGTATAGAAAGGATCCAGAGGCGAGCGACAAAGATGATCAGAGGGATGGATCACAAGCCATGCAAGCAAAGGCTGAAGGAACTGGGTATGTTTAGTTTGGAAAAGAGGAGATTAAGGGGGGACATGACAGCAGTCTTCAAATACTTGAATGCCTGCCGTAAAAAAGATGAGAAAAGTTGTCCTCTCTTGCTACAGAGGGCAGGACAAGAGGCAACGGGTTCAAACTACAGCAGAGCAGATTTAGATTAAAACTCAGGAAAACTTCCTCCTGGTAAGAACAATAGGACAGTGGAACAGACACCTTGGGAGGTGGTGGAAGCTCCTTCACTGGAGATTTTCCAAAGGAGACTGGAGCCATCTGTCTTGGAGGGTTTAGACACAACAAATCCTGCATCTTGGTAGGGGGTTAGACTAGATGACAGACCCTTACTGTCCCTTCTAACCCTACGGTTCTATGATTCTATGGAAGAGGAGCCCGAAGGGAAGAGATGCCTGCAGCAGGGAGTCCACAGACAGGCCCGTGAGGATTCAGAGCTCCAGGATTCAGCAGGGCCCCCGAAGAGGGATGCGACAAGCATCTCCACTCCTCTCTCCAGCTAGCCCAGACACCGGGAGGCTTTGTTGCTTTCCAATGCCAGGTTCTGCTGGAAGTGTCTCCCGAAGCTCTGGCTGCACCCAGGCACATTGAGTTAACCATACCGTGCCCCAGCCCCCATCTGAACACCCCCTCACAGAACTCACTGCCGGTGGCCCCGGGTTAAGGTTACACGGAGAAGGCAGCGGAGGCACTGAGCAGAAGCCAGGAGGGGCAGAAGAAGAAAATAGGAAAACGGCTGGGCGGGAGGAAAGACTCTGCGCTAGCTGGAGCCAAACAGTGCTTTGCCCGAAGCCACAATCTAGAACACTGGCTTCTCCGCTGCCTCCTGCAGATCCCCCAGCGCAGCGGGAAGAAATTCCCACAAACCCCAGGGAAAAAAGCAGAAGTAACAGGAGCGCTGGCTGTGAGCAAACGAGTCTGTCCGCAAGGCTGGGGTGGCACGGGGCCCCCTCTGGCATGACAGAGGGGTTACGGGTAGCTCCAGACTCCCCCGTGGAGGGTGCGTGACAGCACAGGGCTTCTGGGTTCTGCCACGGACTCCAGGGCAGTCTTGGGCAAGGTGTGCAGCCGGGAGCCTGATTCTCATCTCATGCTGCTGTTTGCAGTCCCTGTAAGGCCCCGTGCCAGAGCAGGGTGGAGCAGCTGTAGCGTGAAGAAGCGTCAGACACGGCGGTTCTGACCTGGAGGACCGAAGGAAAGAGTCTGCCTGACTTCAGCCAGCTTTGGGTCAGGGCTCCAGGGCCCGAGTTTCAGAAATGGGGAGCACTCGCAAACCCAGTCAAAGTCCCCGGATGCTCCAAAGCACAGGCCTCCCCTTTGAGCTAAAGGACAGGCTCCTCAGCTGGGATCAGTAGCAGGTAGCTGCAGAGGGAGGCAAAGCTACGCTTGGCCAGTGCGTAACACTACTATGATCCTTTACCAGCTACGCATACAGGGGATCATTTCGCTCTCACTGATACGCAGCTGCTTCTGGGGTGGCAGCTGTTTAACAGCTCACACCAACCCCAGCCATCAGCTGAGGAGAGGAAGAGGAGAATACTGCATCCAACTGAATCTATGGTGTGTGTGTGTGGGGGGGAAATCACAAAACACAGATCTGGGCAAGGAACTGACGCAGGCATTGTCGGGGTCTGTTTCTGGGGGTAGCTGCTGGGGGTCTGCACACGAGCAAAGGCTGCAGAGGAATTGCTTGTGCAAGTTGAGGGAGAAGTTTCTGCAATGGTGCTGTCTTCCTGGCCGCTTTCCTCTGCCTGCTCTCAGATGCAAGAGCAAAGTTGAATCTCAAAATATCCTTCCCATGGAGTCAGCCTCAGCCAGGAAAAAGTGTGCGTGGGGGGGGGGGGGGGGCGGGAAGAGAGGATATGCCAGGCCTGTCTTAGTCCAGAATAGAGAGTCTGTTCAAAGAAGAATCCTCCTTTATCTGAGCAGGCAGAACCATGGGAAACAGTCTGGAAAAGTTCAGTCGGCTTTGCCCATGTCTGTATCTCTTCGAAGTTCCAGCAAGTTGACTTGGCAGAATGGTTTATGGTAACAGGGAGTGTTCCCCAGAGGCTGATTGGGAGTTTGTAATCACAGGTGCACTCGAGGCAGGACGGCCCAGGGGCTATGCCACTCTCCTTGTGCCCAGAACACCCGGGTTCTATTCCAGCTTGGACACCAAGCAGCTGCTGGCCTCTCTCCCTGCCTCTGTTTCCTCATCCATCCTGTTTGGAGTGTGAGCTCTTTGAGGCAGGGCCTTCTCTCCCTACGTGCTGCGATGGGGGCTTGTTGGCGGGGCACCTCAACTTGCTACCAAAGTGCAAAGAATTATCCAGTCAGGGAACAGAAACGGTAACACTTGGCCCTCTGGCTGGATTTTCAGAAGAGTGCCGTACCAACCTGGGCCCCTTCGATGCCTCTGAGCGGTTCTGCAAATCTGGCTACGTGGGTCCAATCAACGCAGCTAAGATTTCAGGGAACAAAGTCTCCCCAGCAGGAGTTATTTGCAAAAGCTGTTCTACAAACGAACTGGCAACAATCAGAACGGCTCACAGGCAGCTGGCAAAGAGAGGAAGGGAAAATTCATGGGCGAGACCCTTTGATCTGCTAAATGCCATTCCCCTCCCAGGTAGGGTGCAGATTGCTCACTAGGTGTGGATTGCTCACTAACAACAGATAGAACAAAAGCTTCGAATGAGATGACCTGAAACAGCTTCTCGTGTTTCCACATTCCCGTGGGGTGCTGGTACCGATGGGAGGAGAAAAGGGGAGAACCTGGGGCAGGAAAAGGGGCACACAAGATGGGCAGTAAACTGAAAGGAGTCTCGTGAGCGTTGTGTGTTCCTCTGGGGAATGCTTTTCCTGTTCCTTTTATTTCAGAGTGAGCGCTCTTTGCTTTGGGGTCGCAGGAGCCCCTCTACTGAGCAGCAGCAGGTGATGGGGCCCTGCCAGTTGGCTTCCATGGGGAGGAGACATGGAGTCGGGGGTATATTCTAAGAGACTTGCCACTGCACAAGCCTCTGGCCAGTTTAATAGCATACGACCCTGCCTGGTCAGAGCACCAGGGCTCCTGTATTCAGATCCCAGCCCCCTGAGCCACTCCCGGATCCCAGCTCGCCCACCAAGTTACGCCACTTGGCCTTCCCAGCTAGCGTCTGAGTTTACTTCTGCAAGCCCCGTTTGGCTGGCCAGGTGCAGAGCCCACTGCTGCTGCAAGTGTTTCACATGCCCGGCTTGGCACATGCACGCTGCAAGCCGGGGGCGGATGGAGAGGTGTGACCCGGCCGAAGGAGCCCAGCAAGTCCAGGGCTCAGATCCCCAATGGGACAGCAGCTCTCTCCGTGGCCTGGGCAGAGTCACCTCTCCATATTAGCCTCCCCATCTGCAAGGCGAGGGCATTGATTCCTCCGGCCTCAGATGCGTGCCAAGGCTGAATCAGTTGATATTGCCGAGTGCTTAGTGCTCTTCCTGGGGTCTCCCCACTGTATTTGCCCATGTCTCTGTCATGGAGTCCCCGGGCGATGCTCTGGAACTGCTCCCCACTAAGCCAGTCAGGACTTTGGGGAGCCTCCTCTCCCTTGGAGCAGACTTGTTCAGGGCAAGAAGCTCACACGGCTTCACCTCCTGGGTCTCTCCTTGGAGGCATTCAGCATCCTGTCTGCCTCTCGTGGGCTTCCCCAGCGAGGCCACCGCTAGGCGGGGTGGTTCTGGGGAAGCCACAGGTTCTGCACCCCACTTTGCAGTCAGACGTGACTTCAGCCAGCAACAGAGGTTTATTCGTGAATGAACAGGTCTAAAACAGAGCTTGTAGATTCGCAGCCAGACCCTCGCGGGTCCTTTGGGGCAGTGAGCCAGACCCTGTCTGCACTTCATTCCTCTCCCGTAGCTCAGTCAACCTCCTCACCCTCCTCTCTGCTCACTCCTTTCCCGGGCAGGAGTCACCTGATCCCTTTGTCCCTCACTTTCAGTTGGCACCTTTGCAGAGGGGGGCCAGGCCATCAATTGCTAGAGGCAGAGTGCGTGGCAGTTAGGGGCACTGGCCCCTTTCCTCTGCAGCAATCACACACCCTTATCCCACCACCAAGATACTTAAGAACTGCCTAGGGGACACTAAGGCACCAACACAGTATTCAGAGCAAACATTAGGAACAGTCCCAGTTCGTCACAGTCTCCTTTTGATACCAGGCCTGGGACCTGTCATAACAGAGAACACAACTGAACCCAGCTGGCGCCAAGTCCTCACACCTCCACAGGGAGCAGCCTGACTTGGCCAGGGGCAGGCGCGTGATGATCTAATGAGCCTAAGAGCCGAGCTCCGGCACGTGCTCACGGGCGAAGGAGCCTGCTGGTGTCCAGCTGGCAGCAAGAGTCCCGCTAATAGCAAGAGGGATCTGTGCCGAGCAGGAGGCCCAGGGAGTGACCTCAGTGCAGGCTGCGGCCCCGCCCAGCGGGACAGCAAACTTCCTGGCCCCCTCTGCCTGTGATGATTCAAGGAGTCCCCACCCCAAGGGGACTTTGGGAAAGCAGGGCCCCGGCTGCAGAGCGAGGCTCCTGATTATCACCAGCTGCAAGACTGCGGAGTGTTCATGCTCTGGTGCTCGACTCAGCAGCCTGCCGGCTCCAACTTCTCATGGCATCCGTCGGCAGAGCCGGCTCCGAAGCGAACAGGGGTCCGGGCTGGGAAAGGGGAAGGAGCAGTGAGGACAGTGGTGGGAGCCCTACTGGGGTATGGGGCTGCATCCTCGGCCTGTCCATGCTAGCAAGGACTTGGGGCCAGGTCAGCAGTTTATGGGATGCTCACCTGAGCCGCCCTGACCCTCAGGGGCCAGAGGAGAAGGGAATTCATGCAAGGCGGCTACCGCACTTTAATGTGCAGGCCTCCTCGGCTAGCAACACACCTCCACGGCTCATCCCAGTAGCCAGATGTGATGGAGTAGGGGCTGTCTGTGTGGGGGATGGGAGAGCAGGGGTGTCTTTAGGTGAGGGACAGGATCTTTAAACCTGTAACCTGAGCCAGGCAGCGGGGAGGGGGGTCAGCACTGTGCCCAGGGAGCGGGGGAAAGGACCCGGCCGGCGGGAGGAGGGGCAGGTCAGTTGGGGTTTGGGGCTGTGTGGGCAGAATTCAGGGTATCCTAGCTGGGATCCAAGCACCCTGAAAGCCCAGAAGGACTCAGTGGAGGGGTCCTGACTGTGCCTGCAAGCTCTGCTGTAACCTGTGTTCCTGTTGTCCAAAAAACCTTCTGTTTTACTGGCTGGCTAAAAGTCACTGTGGGGTCCAGGAAGAGGGGTGCAGGGCCGGACTCCCCCAGACTCCGTGACACCGGAATCCCCAAGTCTCTCTCCAAATGACTGATTCTAAGGTTCCCGGCTTGACCCTCTCCCCACCCTCCCCTATATCCTGAATGCGGATCTCCTGGCTCTGCTGATTCGCAGGCCGGAACCTTGCCACTACTCCTGCCTGGCATATGTTCTGTAGAGACCGAGGGCCTGAATCTCCATGGCCCGGCCTCCCTCCACCCCCCTTCCGACGGGCCGTGTGCCACACTCACTCTGGGCGCTGGGGCAGGCCATGGAGAGTCAGACCTAGAGAGGGCATGAAGGTTGGGGGAAGCCAGGAAACTTGGAGCTAGGACTCCTGGGTTCCGTTTGCAGCTCAGACATTGGCTCTCAGTGTGAGCCTGATCAAGCTGCTTCCCCCTCTCTGTGCCTCAGTTTCCCTGTCTACACCTCAGGGATAATGCTGCTCAGCCGGGAGGTTATATTTCGTGTGTTAGGGCCCATGGGGGTCAGAGTGTGTTGATGCTGCAGTCTTGCTCATGGGCTGCATTATCCATCTGCCCCAGCCCCCTCTCCTAACGGATGGAGACCCAGGAAGGGGAAGAACCAGACAGGCGCTCAGCGATGGCTCCAGGCAGGGAGAAGAATTTTCCAACTTCCCAGGCCCCAATGAGCCTCTGACCATTGTGAATGGGGGTGGTGGGAACTGGCTCCCTACCCTGCGAGAAGAGCTCGGAGAGCCTCAGCTGGGAGGTGCAGCACGTGTGCATTTGATACCCAGGAACAGCGCTGATGTGCCAAGGACAGCAACCCATGCAGGAATGAGTCATTGGGATGTGATCGGCTACCCCACTCTGCACACTGGGATCCTGGCTCCGAGTACAAAAAGCCCCGAGTCTCTGACAGCCACCTGAGCAGCTGCCTGGGAAAAGCAGCCCCCTCCCCACGCCCGCACACAGCACTGCCCACTGCAACACGCTGGCACTGGGATTTGAACCCATCACCCCCTGGTACATGCACATAGAAACCTGACCCCTCCCTTCCTGCACATGGCTCTGCCAGTGCACCTCAGTCCTGCCCTGCAGCCCCCCTGCTAGTCCAGCTCTGGGCTCCCCAAACACAGATCAGCCAATGCCCCTAAATCCTGACCTGCAGCCCTCCATGTTATCCCAGCCCTGGGCTCCCCAAACACAGCTCTGACGGTGCTCCTCAATCCCAGCCCCCATTGCTAGTCCCACCCTGGACTCCCTGCCAATCCCCTAAATCCCCCCCATCCCACTCATGGGTCCTCCAGGCACAGCTGGGCCAGTGCCCTGCAGATGCAGCCCCCAGCTGTTCCATTATGAGTGCCACTCTTACCAGCTTTGGGTACAAGGAGCTTCCCTCCTGTACAGGTGACCAGGAGGCCAGCTAGGCAGAGAGCAGAGACACAGGCTCCCAGCATGGTGCCCTCAGGTGGATCAGAGACCAGCGCTGCTGCTTCTAGAAGTAGAAGAAACCAGTCATAAGTAATATGCCCAGCACAGATGGGCACAATCCTCTCCTTAGCGCCTGTGAGCCTGGCCCTGCTGTCCCCGCTAGGATCCATCCAGGTCCATAGCAGTGGGCAGGGGCATCAGGGGACGTAAAGGGCACAGGACGTGGCACATGCATAGTCTGAAGAGCTGGTGCTATGGGAAGTTCAGGCCCAAGGCATAATGCACAGGAATGTTGTGACCAAGTGGGAATGTTCTTGCTGTGTTATGTGAATGCTGAGTGGGGAGTATTGACCTGGGAAGGTTGCAGGGGAGTTTTGCTGGGACTGTCTGCATTGGGGAAGGGAGGATACCTGAGCATGTAACATGGGAACCCAGAAGGAGGATTGGAGGCCAGGTGACACCTCTGCCCGGGAAACTGGACAAAGGACACAAAGGCTGGGGGAGGAGCTGGGGGGAGGCTGAGTGAGAGGCTGGGGGGAGTTTTGCAGTTTGGAGCTGGCTGGGAAATGGAGAGAGATGCCCCGATGGGGCTTGGGCCTCCCAACAGGGCTGTGGCCTCTCTGGGGCCCCCAGATGGACCTAACTAAAGAGGGTCCTGTTGTCTGTATCAGCAAGACCTGTCTTGGACTGTGCTCCTGTCGTCTAAATAAACCTTCAGTGTTACTGGCTGGCTGAGAGTCCTGGTGAATCACAGGAAGCTGGGGGTGCAGGGACTGGTCTCCCCCAAACTCCGTGACAAATGTTCCCTTGCTAACAGGTCCATTCATAAAGCCCCTGCTCAGCAGAGATGGGCCCAAACCAAACCCCAGATCTCTGGGAAGTCCAGATCCAGGATTGGCTGCTCTGAGCCAGCCAGCCCCGTAGTGAAGGGAATGGCAGAGGTGTCAGCATCAAAGCCTGCTCTTTCACCCACCCCTGCTGTGAACGCCTCGGTGTGTATCATATCCAGGGTATCGAGCATGCCTGCCGCCGCTCGCACTTGAGTCTACGGACGGCTGCCCCAGAGAGCAGGCCAAGAGACAAGCGCTGGCTAGGGAGAGCCTGGGGAGTCAGCAGGGGCTACAAGGAAACACTGAGACAAGACAGACACCACATGGGGGAAGGAGCAGAACACAGCAGCAGAGCGATCACTGCGATGGCAGCAAACATCACAGTACCGCGCGCAAAGCCAATACGCAGGAAAGGAGAATTCAGTCCCCTCCTGCTGCAGCTACTGCACAGCACAGGTTATTAAAGCGACCCCTTCACAAGCACCACAGCTCTCCCAACACCCACAAAACCACTCCAGGAGCGAGATACGGGATGGAGAAAAATCAAAGGTCCCGAGCTTGGAGAAACCTTCGGAGAGATTAAAAAAAAACGAGGCGTCCTTGTAGCACCTGTCATGGAGTCCCCTGGCGATGCTCTGGAACTGCTCCCCACAAAGCCAGTCAGGACTTGGGGAGCCTCCTCTCCCTTGGAGCAGACTTGTTCAGGGCAAGAAGCTCACACGCCCTTCACCTCCCGGGTCTCTCCTTGGAGCATTCAGCATCCTCTGCCCCTCCGTGTGGCTTCCACAGCGAGCCACCAGGCGGGTCCTGTGGGAAGCACAGAGTTCTGCCCCCCCACTTGTGCAATCCGAGGATGGACTCTAGCCAGGCAAAACAGGGTTTATTCGATGCCAGGACACAGGGTCTAAACACAAGCTTAGGTACAGCGAACCGACCCTCGGTCCGGGTCATTGCTGGGGGCAGTGAGCCAGTCCCAGGTCTGCCCTTCATCTCGTCCCCGCAGCTCCAGCCCACATCCCCTCCGCCTCCCTCCTCTTGCTCAGCCCCTTTCCCGGGCCAGGAGGTTCACCTGATCCCTTTGTTTCCAACACCTTCAGTTGGCACCTTTGCAGAGGAGGGGCCCGCCATCAGTTGCTAGGAGACAGAGTGCCAGGCATTTAGGTGCACTGGCCCTTTGCTCTGCAGCCCATCACACACCTTATCCACCACCTAGATACTTAAGAACTGCCTAGGGGCACTGAGGCACCACACAGTATTCAGAGAAAATTAAGACGTCCGTTCGTCAAGCACCTTAGCGACTAACAAATTTATTTTGGGCATAAGTTTCCTGGGCTAACCCTTCATCAATGCATGGAGTGGAAATACAGGGCAGGTAAAATACACAGATGTGCGTTGCTTTACCAATGTTGTGAGTCAGCTAACGAGACAATTCAATTGACAGGCAGGATACAAAGGAGGAAATAATTTTCAAGTTGTAAGAGAGAGGCCTTGTTAGACTGACCCGACCTTGGTTAAAGCACCTCATCCTTTCTGATTTTATATCCTGCTCCTGTATTTTTACTTCATACATCTGATGAGTGGGTTTAGCCACGAAGCTTCTGCCAAATAAATTTGTTAGTCTCTAAGGTGCCCCGTCTTGGTTTTTTTTGCTGATACAGACTAACACGGCATACCCTTGAAACCGTGTACATGGCAACAGGGCCAGCTCCAGGGCCCAGACGCAGCGCGTGCTGGGGCGGCTGCGGGGAGCACTCTCCGATTTGCCGGGGGGTGGCAGGCGGTCCGCTGTGTGACCTCCCGCAGGCTTGCCTGCGGAGGGTCCGCTGGTCCCGCGGCTCCGGTGGAGCATCGTCAGGCATGCCTGCGGGAGGTCCACCGGAGCCGCGGGACCAGCGGACCCTCTGCCGCCAAGTCTGTGGGAGATCCACTGGAGCTCCGGGACTGGTGAGTGGCAGAATGTCCCCCCACGGCATGCCGCCGTGCTTGGGGCGGCGAAATGGCTAGAGCCGGCCCTGCTTGCAAGGCTTTGGAGACATGTTCATTGAGCCCCTTTATCTGGAAACCTCATCAGACTTCACTAAATCCACCTGGAACAGATTTTGACCAGCTGATCCCAGCAGGACATTTTTTAGGTTAATTTTTTTAACATGCACTAAATAACCCCATCTAGATTTTTTTTTACATTCCCCCAGTGAAACTGAGCAATAATGGAACTAAAACCGTCATCTGAAGAGACCGACCATCTGGGTGGCTTTTTGCTGGGGTTTTCTGGGGCTGTTTTTAAGGTGCATTGAATTTATTCTATCGCTTGCTTTGGCCATGAGGCCCTAGCAAGGCGAAAATCTTGCCCTGATAAGAAACTGATGGGTAGGAAAGAATTTTTTTGTTGCTCAACCTCTCCAAGAAGAAAGGGAAATGCTGTTCCGATGACAATTTCCTGCAGTAAACGCTGTAAAAAAGTGTGGTGGAAACTTACCAACAATTTGCAAAACAAAAACAGGAGGGGAAGGAGGGAGGAGAAACGCTGCTGCCAAGTTTTATGTTCGTCTCCTAGTTTTCTCCCAGGCACCTCATGCCTGATTCTTGCCTCTGAATTCATGCAAGAGCACCTATTGCTCCCGCACTTCAGAGAATAAAATCTGGCAGTCCATGCTTTAAACTTCATCCCCGATGGAATCCCCTCCCGCACCCTTTTGATCTTCATGGTGTGAAAACTGCCTGTCTTACTGCCACAAGGCCAGATTGAACCCCACGCACTTCCAGAGGGTCCCACCAGGGGGCAGAGCACTGATAAAAAGAGGACCAGCCATTAACCCTAAACTGGGTGGTGTGTTCACATAGTGGCATTAAACCGTGATTGACGCGGAAGGTAAAGGGGCAGGTAAAGAAACCTGTAAACCCAGAATAAATCAGCCTGCAAACCTGGAATAAATCAGAGCTTGCCCCATAAACCACATCATAACATCCTTTACTCACCCCATGCAGGGGCAGGGGCAGGGGCAGGGGAAGCCCCAAATTATCAAACTGACCTCCTGTATAGGATAGCCACCAACCCCCACCCAGCACCCGCAAGGCACTTAAAAAGATCTCCTCGTTCCGGAGCAATTCTGTTTGGCCCTTAGGTAAAAACAAACATCTACTAAACAGCTGATTCTTCATGGTCCCTTCGGTGACCGCTCAGCCAGGTTTCACCGTGTATAATCCATGTAGGTGCATGCTGGGGATTGGGAGTAAAGAGCTACACAAGGCAATGCACACACAGCGCTGCTCGCCGGACAGCAAGATCTTTGTTCCTTGAATGTTTCCCATCTCCCAGTAGTTTCCACTCTGGAACGCTGGGTCGATACAAGCCAAGGGCTTGGACCGATCAGCTTCCAGGCCCCCCTGTGCAGGCTGGGAATCACAGGCACTGCTGGATGCTGGAGCAGGTAATCAAGAAAACAGCAGCCTCCACAAAGAGGAAACACAACCCGTCCTGAGCTTTGCAGCATGCCCCAGCTACACACTGCCCTCTGGCCGTGGTGACTCACTGCCTCTGCCTATTGGGGACGGAGATACGTCCCCGTCCCCCAAGCAAACCTCCCTGCCGGAGACGGACTCACGCAGGATGAAAGGTCCTGGGGGTTCCAAGCAGCTGTTAAGTCAGGCCCTGGCCTGAGTGAGAGGTCAGTTGCCCGCTTACCTGCCAAAGAATCAAGGCGCTTGTGGGGTTAGATGCAGTTCAGACGGGGAGCCGGCTGTGAGACCATGTCTGCAATTTGGGGAGCGTGAGGTCCCAGGTGGGAAGCACAGCGAGAGAACGCATGCGTCAGCAGGACACGCCGGCAGTCCCACAGAGCTGTTCCTGGCAGTCGTTCGCTCCAACTTCTCGATTGTCGAGGAAGATTTATTCTGCGGGGGGGGGATATTTCAAATCCTTGTGGCGGAGGGAGCAAAGCAGATCTCCTCAGAGCACCACTGACATCTTCTGGCCCTGGCCTCCTCTCAGCCTTCTCTCCTGCTCTCCCTTTCCCTCCCGAGAGCGAGCGCTGACTGCGCACAGAGAACTTGCTGCTCTGCCAGGCCCCCGAGCTGGAAACGACAAGTCATTAAACGTGCTGGAATGCTGGAGCAACTTAATCAAGCCCAGCTGGGACAGGCACAGCGCCGCAAGGCAGGGAAAGCCTGTTGCAGCTCGGCGGACGCTCCGTGTGCACGGGAGCTTGCGTTTGACACATTGCCCCGAGGCGGGATTCGAACACACTACTGGTTCCCGTTATCCCCTAGAACAGCTATCCCCGCCCCCGGTGACTGAGGATCAGAACAATCCTGCCCTGGTGTGATTAATGCGACACCTGGAGGCTCCTTGCTGATGGGAGGGGACAAATCGCCAGGGCCTTTTAAGAGTCGTGGGTGGTGTCGTGGGTGGGACAGATATGCTCTAGCCTTCTCTCCACCTAGCCCCCTTGCTCCCCCACACTTGAACACAGGAGTCAGCCCAGGGCATCTGAAATGCTGGGTACTTTAATAATACCTGGTATATCCCACAGTGCTTTACAAGTGTGAATCACCATTTTACAGAGAGGGAAAACTGAGGCAGAGAGAGGGCCACAGCTCAGAGGAAGGCTGGCCCAATGGGCAAGGAACTCAGGTCTGAGTCCCAGGCTAATAAAGTCCCTGCTCTGCCACAAACTCGCTGTGACTTGGGCAAGTCACTTACTCCCTCTGTGCCTCACTTTCCCATCTGTACAATGGGGATAAGGACTCTGCCCTGCCTCCCAGGGGCATGGTGAGGACAGATACATTACAGACTGTGAGGTCCCTTCAGATATTTCAGTAAGGAGGGGGGGGCGCGGATAAGTACTAGCCACCTAAGCTTTAGCCACAGAACCACGCTGTCTCTTCTACAATGCCAGAGGAGCCATTTCCTTAGGCTACTTTCCCTGGCACAGTGACCACCCTGCCAGGACATGCAGAACACGGCTGCCTTCCTGTCAGCACCATAATGCTGCATTTGCTCCTCTCTAGACAGCCCAAGTGGAGGCAGAGGGTGGCACCTTGCTTGGCTGCAGGGGGAGTGCCAGAGTTCAGAGCACCGTGTCGACTCTTGGAGCAGAACATTGTGGGTTTATATGGTTGGAAGCTTTTCTCTCATCGGCGCAATCGCGTCCAAATCTGGCGTTTGCTTCTCCATGTGCCACGAGGCTGAGCTGCCGGCTTTCCGGACCAAAATAGCTTTTCTAAAACTCCTTGGTGCAGCCAGCCCCACTGAGCCAACACGGCTCCGGAGAGGGAGCCTGGTTTGATTCTGGCTTGCACATCAGCAGCATGGCTTCCAGATGCAGCCTCTCCTCCAAGGGGGCGGGATGCATCAGCCAGGAAGATCACAGCTCAGTTCCCACTGCCGAGGTGGGGTTTGTGGTGCTGGCACCGACAGGATCGCACAGCTCTGACATCTGCACTGGGAAGGGAACAAACACAGAACCTCACACTCCAATTGCCAGAATAAAACACCGCTTGGCAATATATTTAGCACCAGGACAGCTGCATCCACGGGATTCTCAGTCACAGTAAGTCCCCTGTAGGAAACAGACCCTCAGCTCAGATATATGCTGGTGCAGGATCTATACCTGCCCTGCCCCCAGTCTCTGGTACAGTGGGTGAAGCGGGGACTTGGCTGGAGCACCCTGGATTACAGCTATTCTCTGCCCCCCACGGCCCAGACGGATCCAGGGAGGTGAGCGTGTGAGTTAGAGCAGCCACAAGGCTGTTCTACTTGACACCACGTTCCAAGCAGGCCCTTGCAAAGCCCTGCAATATAAACATGGAATGAGCCAGCCTTTCCCCTGCAGGATCCGGGCCAGCACTGGGCCCCTGAGGGACACAAGAAGCTGCTGACAAGCAGAAAGTGGTTGTGGGGGGATGGGGGGTAAATATGGCGAAATGCAAACAGCTCACACACTGCAGGGGGCTGGCACGGAGGTCAGCAGAGTTCAGCTTCCATCTGTGCTTCTCCAACCACTGACCTGGGGGCTAGATCCTCCTTTGGATCGCCTCTTGCTGCCCATTGTCACGGGCTGCTATGCCTCCCCCCACTGAGCATCCATCGCTGACGGAGCCACCTCTCTCCACCACTCACCCCTCTGCCTCCCACAGGGCTTCCCGCCAAGGATGGAAAAGAAGTGCAAGGCGCATATAGGGGCCTGCAGCCCCACCTTGATGACAAAACCACAGACAACAAGCGGTTAGCAAGCCCCAGTCACGTTCTGCAAGACCAGCTGAGTCAGGCAAAATCACAGCCTCTGTCCAACCACAAGGATTCCCATTTGAAACAAAGGCTGCCACTCAGAACTTGCCGGAATTGATTTTCCACCAGCAGGAGCTATTATCCCTGGCTGGGCTGAACGGGAAATCACTTAGCCAAGACAGGGAAGGGAGCGGTCAGCGTAGTCGAGGCGGTTGTGTCACACAGGAGTGTGTTCACACAATACACCTTTTCCAGGAGCCGAAGCAGCGGTGGCAGGATTCCGCTCCCAGGTCGCCCCATTGGTGCTGGGAGCTGCTATGGAGAGGGGTGTCTGCAGGAGGGTACCCAGCCATCGCACCTGGGCAGTGGAAAACGGTTGAAAGAAATACCTGATTGGGGATTAACACTTAAAAGGGAATTTCCCAAGGCTGGGAGACGGGAAACTGACCCGACGGATACATCAGGCTGCTCCTTTGAGATGTGGGGCTGGGGAATCCAGAAAGCTGCTTGCATCACCTGCACCTGTTCGCCTGCAGCACTATTCAGCCTCACGCACCATTGGGAATCCAGCCCACAGGTGCCACATCAGATCAGACCACTGACTGAGCTGCTCCTGCATCCTGCCTCCAACTACAGCCAGTAGATGAACCCTCAGAAGGTGACAGAAAACTCTATCATTGCCAACTGTGCAATGCTGCATGGGGGTTGGGAGGTGGGAATAACCCTTCCTGATCCCTGCAGCGATCAGCTCTGAAGCATGATGTTTCATGATCTCTGCAACGATAAGCAGGCCTACACTTGTTCAAATCTCTTAAAATCCCACCATGGTACTTAACTCTTTGATCTAGAAAAGGGCAAATATAGTGCCCATCTATAAAAAGGGAAATAAAAACAACCCAGGAAACTACAGACCAGTTAGTTTAACTTCTGTGCCAGGGAAGATAATGGAGCAAGTAATTAAAGAAATCATCTGCAAACACTTGGAAGGTAGTAAGGTGATAAGGAATAGCCAGCATGGATTTGTAAAGAACAAATCGTGTCAAACCAATCTGATAGCTTTCTTTGATAGGATAACGAGCCTTGTGGATAAGGGAGAAGCGGTGGATGTGGTATACCTAGACTTTAGTAAGGCATTTGATACGGTCTCGCATGATATCCTTATCGATAAACTAGGCAAATACAATTTAGATGGGGCTACTATAAGGTGGGTGCATAACTGGCTGGATAACCGTACTCAGAGAGTAGTTATTAATGGCTCCCAATCCTGCTGGAAAGGTATAACAAGTGGGGTTCCGCAGGGGTCTGTTTTGGGACCGGCTCTGTTCAATATCTTCATCAACGACTTAGATGTTGGCATAGAAAGTACGCTTGTTAAGTTTGTAGACGATATCAAACTGGGAGGGATGGCAACTGCTGTGGAGGACAGGGTCAAAATTCAAAATGATCTGGACAAATTGGAGAAATGGTCTGAGGTAAACCGGATGAAGTTCAATAAAGACAAATGCAAAGTGCTCCACTTAGGAAGGAACAATCAGTTTCACACATACAGAATGGGAAGAGACTGTCTAGGAAGGAGTATGGCAGAAAGAGATCTAGGGGTCATAGTGGACCACAAGCTAAATATGAGTCAACAGTGTGATACTGTTGCAAAAAAAGCAAACGTGATTCTGGGATGCATTAACAGGTGTGTTGTAAACAAGACACGAGAAGTCATTCTTCCGCTCTACTCTGCGCTGGTTAGGCCTCAACTGGAGTATTGTGTCCAGTTCTGGGCACCGCATTTCAAGAAAGATGTGGAGAAATTGGAGAGGGTCCAGAGAAGAGCAACAAGAATGATTAGCGGTCTTGAGAACGTGACCTATGAAGGAAGGCTGAAAGAATTGGGTTTATTTAGTTTGGAAAAGAGAAGACTGAGAGGGGACATGATAGCAGTTTTCAGGTATCTAAAAGGGTGTCATCAGGAGGAGGGAGAAAACTTGTTCACCTTAGCCTCTAATGATAGAACAAGAAGCAATGGGCTTAAACTGCAGCAAGGGAGATTTAGGTTGGACATTAGGAAAAAGTTCCTAACTGTCAGGGTAGTTAAACACTGGAATAAATTGCCTAGGGAGGTTGTGGAATCTCCATCTCTGGAGATATTTAAGAGTAGGTTAGATAAATATCTATCAGGGATGATCTAGACAGTATTTGATCCTGCCATGAGGGCAGTGGACTGGACTCGATGACCTCTCGAGGTCCCTTCCAGTCCTAGAGTCTATGAATGTATGAATCTCCTGTGGCAATGAGTTCCACCAGGCAAAGCCTGGTCTATAAGGAAGGATAGTCTTGTGGCTAGGGAGCTGACATGGGATTCTGGAGATCTGTATTCAATTCCCTGTGTGACCTTGGGTTTATTACAATACAAAAAAACCCTCTGTGCCTCAGTTTCCCCATCAGTAAAATGGGGGTAATAATTCTTCCTTTTCTCCCACCTCATATCTATTAGATCACAGGTTTTGGGGGCAGAGGCTGGCTCTTATTGTGTCTGTACAGTGCTTGGTGCAGTGGGGCCCTGCTCTCAGCTGGAGTTTCCAAGCACGACCAAAATACAAATAATTTCCTTGTATTTGTTCTACTCAATAAGTACGGCTGTCCCAGACTCCAACACCCACAAACTTTGGGGACTGAGAAATTCAGCTCCTAACTGACCCATCCCTTGCTTTTCCATCCTTTCTCCCCCACACAGGAGAGTATGGTAAGGACTGACTGCATTCAACTGGTTTCTTCTCTAACGATGACAAATCTATTTACACCGAGGCTTTACAAATGAGCATTAGAGAGGCATGCATCTCAATAAACATGCTCCTCGTTAACAACTGGTATTTTTTCAGTCCACAGTAAATAAGCCATCGTGAGTGAGCCAAATGGTGCAATCGGCACACGGTTCAAATGCTCCCCATTTATTCTTGCGACAGTCTCCAAAACAGGGTATTTATTCCTTAGCTAGTTACACATAGGGATAATTAAGGGGTAATTAAAGCAACTGGGTATGAAACATAACCAATCTTCTATCATTCCTTTTTATTGGACAATTATGTTCCCAAAGCTGCTCTCTGTTTAAACCAACCAAAGGCTATTAAATAATCAAGTTTAGGAATAAATGTGTAAAAATGACAGTGATTTGTGCATATAGCATAATGGCTTCTATCTCAACAGTGGGGAAATAGCAGCAGCAGAGACTAATCCGGTATCACGTCAAAGTGAAACATAAGGCATGAACGGATTAGATAATAAACTGTGCTTATTAGCTAGCCCCCTTTCTCCCTCTGACTTTCATTAATTGAGCCCCACGGCACCTGTGTGCAGTGGGAGGTACAGTTATGGCAGGTGCAAACAGGTGGCGCTGTTACACTTAGTCTTACAAGTTCTTACAAGTTCTTTTTCTGAGCGGGCGAGCGCTGTTCAGTCTTTGAAGACTTGCCGTGTTGTTGTCTGTTTGACGTGTCCGTGTCGTGCTGGGGGAGCTGTTGCAAGCAGCAAGACTCTGCGCCCATCTGGCTAATGGGGGTCAATTCTTGGGGTGGAGCGGAGTTGCTCCTTGAAAACTAGGGCTTAGTGTTGGGCTGAGATTCTTGAAAGAGAAGTTTGCTTGTGTGCTGTTTGTGACTACCTCTGTCCCTGGGCTGGGGCGCGGAGGAAGAATAAACAAGCTATGCAAAGAAAGTATCCAGATCTCACTGATTTCCCCCCCATGCGGAGCTGCAAGGCCCAGACACCTGCCACCATGCACCCAAGGGGCGAGGCTGTTCTATCCATTTGACAGACGAGGGAATCGAAGCACAGACAGGTCAAGTCACTTGCTCATGGTCCCACAGGAAGGCACCATCAGGAATAGAACCCAGGAGTCCTGATTCCCAGTTCCCTGCTCTAACAACCATCAGCAAAGTCCCAGGTGTGAACCAAACAAACATCCTTCTCACAGGGGAAACATGCAGTAGCCCTGCCCAGGTACCAGTGGAGATGGGCTGAACTGGCAGGATGCAGCTGCCACACCCAGCTGACCTGTGGGGTCCTCCCAAAACCCCCACTGGTCACCAATAGGGAGCGCCCGAGGTAGACACCGAACCATAGAGGGAAACGCCACCTGGCACTCTAATTACAGAATATCCCATCTGGGCAACCTCAAGTGTGTGGACCACTAAGTGAGGGAGCCCTGCCACTCCGTCCCTCCTTCCGGTGGACTGGCACGGCCAGCCCTAATTCAAGGCACAAACGCTGAAGCAGAGGTGAAGGGCTTTCTGCTTAGATGGAATTAAGAGCCAGCTCCTGAACTGAAGTAACCAGAGAGGAGACAGGTTTATGTGAGCTGAGGATCTGGCCTAGGACTTACTTTTTAAATAGCATGAACGATAACGTTGCAAACATCTGCCACGTAAAAAACGCACAGGAGGGAGATGGTCCCAGCTAGCGTACTGATCTCAGCTAAGAACTCGACCACCTCCTAAACTTCCACTGGGTCCCAGTCACAAGTTTGCAAATAATTACTACTGTACTCGTGATGGACGCAGGGAGTCCTATCCTCCAATTATTGGGAAATAGAAAGCCGTTGCACCAACCACTTCGGTATATTTTGCTGTCTTGTACTAGGATCTGGTGGTTAACGCAGGGCAGGAGGTGGGAATTGGGAGCTAGGACTCCTGGGTTCTGTGGTGATTCTTAAGCCCCAGCAGGCCTGGTTAGCCTCACTGGTAAAGTTCATGAATTGTTACAGTGATCTGGTATATAAAACTGTTTAAGGAAAGAGGCGAGAAGGAGACAGAGGCTGGCCTAATTTAGACAGTGTCCACTGGTACCACTCAAAGGCTGAGTTAAGATTATGAAACAAGAGGAGCAGAGGATTGGAAATCAATGAATGAAAATTGGTGTGTCAGAAATTAGGCCTAACTGGTGGGCAGAAGTATGTGCATGGATGCTTCCGCCCAGCTCCGTTTTGGGGCTCTTAAAAAAGACTTTAGGCGAGAGAGGAAAAAAGAAAACATCCGCAGTGGAAGGACTGGTTGCCGTGACACCAGGCCTTGATGCTCATGGGGGGACCTGATCATCACTGCTGCACCGGAAAGGATCCCAACCCCATACATGTGAGATCCTGCTCTGTCTTCCGCCCCTCATGTGCTCCATTCTACCCTTCCCCTACCCATCTTCCCGTTTCCTCTCTCTTGGCTTTTCACCCAATCCGGAAATCCGCTGCACTGCATGGCACAAGCACAGTGAGATCAGATGGCCCATCCAGCTCTGCCGGGCTTGAGAAGGGCCAGAAGAGAGGGACCTGAGCAGCCCAACCAGGTGAGCTGGGGCTAGAACAACAGCTGTTGAGGACAGGGTGACCAGATGTCCCATTTTTAAAGGGACAGTCCCATTTTTTTGGGACTTTTTCTAATATAGGCACCTATTACCCCACGTCCTGTTTTTTCACAGTTGCTATCTGGTCATCTTAGTTGAGGACGACCCGTCAACCCAAAGAACCTGTCCATGACTGACCAGCCACCTTGTATCCTGAGTCCACCACAAAGAGCTGTATTTTCTGCTCCCCTATCACAACTCTTCTCTCCCTCCTGCGTCTGACTGTCAGTCTAAAGCAGGGACATGACAGTCATTCCCAACTCAGAACTGAGCAGAACTAATCCCTTTCTCCCCTCCCCTGGCCAGGAGGGCTGTTTGACTGAATAAGAGACTTTAGCAATATTCACTGTCTCCAAAAAAGGGTCTTTGACGGGTTGTGCAAAACCAATCAAAATCCAACAATTTCCATTTCAGTGCTGCTTACATCGTCTGGATTCTTCTCCTTTTGTGTGTTTCACTCAATAAGTTTCTAACCTTTGGCATGAATTGTATGGGGTGTTTCCCATGGTTCTAAGCAGGCAGAGGTCTGTATACCAACCCCTGAGCCTGGTTTAACGCTGTTTAATGTTGGACGGTGATGGAGTGATGTAAACATCTTTAACTCTTTGGGCCCATATATTCCATCTAAATTAATTCAACATTATTATCACCCAGCTCTGCCACTGCTTGCTGTGAGGAAGGAGGCAGATCGCTTGCGCCTCTGGCTGCCTCAGCTTCCCCACCAAGAAAACAGGAACAGCACATATTTCCATCACTGGGTTTGCCAAACTTAATTAATTAGCCTGGCACCCACTTCATTTAATGGATTCACCAGTGACCTGCCAAACACCATCGCCAGGCGGCTCACGTACACCATCGACGTCTGCTTGGCTTAAAGGGACTGGGACTTCTGAAAGACTGAAAAGAACCTGCAGACACAGCTGCCAAAAGTGACTATTGCAAGAAATGGAGACTGAAACCAAGTGTATCGGAAGCCAAGTCGACGTGCTTCCACTTACACCGTGCTCACCTCCCCAAACTGAGCGTCACATTGCTTTGACTGGTCAGCAGCCGGCGCACAACCCAAAGCCAGCGTATCTATGGTCGCATTCAATACAAATACCATCTCAGTAAAATAGCTCAAATGATCAAGAGCAGAAACTGTCCCGTGAACAAACTGAGCAGGACCCACGTGGTGACCCAATGTGCAAATACCATGTCGTTCAGGGCTCGCTTGCTGCTACTCACTGTGCGGATACGGTGCCCCAGTTTGGTTAAACTCCGTCCACACTAGACTAGAGATCACACAACTTAATCCTACCAGGGGAATGATCACAGGCACATGAAAGCCAGCAAAACGTGTATGGTTACTAGTCCAAGCCGATACGCCTTCACCTAACAGCTGGTGTCAGCAAGCAGCTAACAAACGGATCATGAAGGCAAAGCAAATGCCACACGTGCCCCTGTTCAGAGATTTGGGGATGCACACTGCCACTGACTGCACAGCAGAAATCCTGTCTGGACATGCCGCATGCTCTCCATCCAGCTGATAACATCACCCCCTGGGGGAGAGATTCTGCCACAACCAGAAGCTCCCCTTCCATCACCCTCCCCAATGCGTGCTGCCTGGCTGT
The DNA here is from genome assembly GCF_003597395.2 of Chelonoidis abingdonii. Lineage (NCBI taxonomy): Eukaryota > Metazoa > Chordata > Testudines > Testudinidae > Chelonoidis > Chelonoidis abingdonii. Next base: position 5,981,521 of record NC_133793.1, read on the forward strand.
GGGCTCACACGACGACCCTGGCACTAGCTGGACTGGTTCAGGTTTGCTGCCCCCCAATCCACCAGGCCTGGGGTATCCAGGACAGCCCACAACACAACTGCAGTGCGGTGCATAATGCTGCACACATGCTGGTTGGTTGCTGCTGAAGTATTGGGCTCCCCAGAGGTCTGAACACTGCTGGCTCCAAGGCCATTGGCTGGCTCAGACCCAGTTAGCTGAGTTTGGGTTTGCTTTCTGAACTCTTGCCCACACACAAATCCTAGATATATAAAACCCCCAGAGTTCGTCGAGCACTTTGCAGTTCCCAGAAGGCCTCTGGTCCGTGCCTGCACAGGATTATTAAGCAGAAAACGCCACACACAAGTGACGAGGCACCGGCACACGTGAGCAGCATTGTCAGTCGTCGCTCCAGGCCCGAAAGATGGCTGATCGGCCATTTAACATGACTTTCAGGAGAGCTCACTCGAGACTTGTCCTCAGGAAAAGCAAATTGACAAGGTAGATAATGTGCCGTTTCTCTGAGGGCAGCTAATGATACATGGTCTGCACAGGTCCAGCTATTGGCATTTAAGAGAACCACAAGCTCAGCATCTACACATGGAAATTCAGGCCGCGTGGGTGCTGAGGACTTGTCCCCGGCTCGGCCATCAGTAAGGTTGCACCGATGTCGCCGCTGCTGTGGAAGGGCAGGATATCCCCAGTACAAACTGTGACCTATCGCAGCTCTGCCCATCGAGCCTCTAGACTGAGATACGTTCTGTATCAATCTGAGCACACACCATCTGTAAATTCAGCCTCATAACACCCCTGTGAGGCGTTAGCTTCATCGTACAGGTGGGGAACTGAGGCACAGATAGTATCTTCCTCAAGGTCACACAAAGAGTCTGTGGCAGAGCAAGCGTTTGAACCTGGCTAGCACCACCCTACCCAGTAGGACACCATTCCTAGGCTGTTTACGCCCATACAGTTACCTAATGGATAATGGATGACATCAGCGTAAATCCCCAGTGCCAATAAAAACGGTCCCTGGAAACCCGTCACTCAGACATTGATTCTCTCCTGCCTCGCTCCTTCAGCTGCCGCATGCAGCTGTGTAAAGGTTTTGCACTAAGAGGGTGAAAATGCTACTGCCGGGGCAATGGAGAATCCTGGTTCCAGCACACCGGTTCGACACCCACTGCCCAGAGGTGCGAGTGCCCAAGTGCAGGGAGATCAGGCCCCAAACATTCATCGCTTGCCCTTGGCAGAGGAAAGTAGGACGTGGTGACGGAGAGTGTCACAGCAGAGGGTGGAGTTCATAAGACTTTGTTAAATTGCAAATAGAACTGCAAGATTCTACAGCACTGGGCTGACACGCTAGCAGTGTGGTGCACGGGGCTGCTGGTGAAGAATCCTGGAGCATTTCCTTGTGCAAGACTAGTAGAGGGTGATCTTCATCCAGCTCCACTAATTCATCAAACACCAGGAGGCAGGGTAGGGAGATGCTTAGCACCCTTTCTAATTTTCACATACGCTGGCTCACCATCACGTGTACCAACATGCTCGGCACTGGCACTGCCACGCACACGCCTTCCAGCCACCAACACACACAGACAGCTGCACACAAATGCACGGTAATTTGCACTACAGTAATGCCCAGCTGAGATCGGTGCTCCATTGCACTGAGCACAGAAGTGAGAGACAGTCCGCCCTTCTGCCCAGCCTGCTTACAATCTATAAAGACCGATGTTGGTAGGGGAATCAGGCCCAGAGTGGGGCAGGGACATGACCAAGGGCACACAGCAGGGCAGAGGCAGAGCCAGGACTAGAAGCCAAGTCACGAGACTCCCAGCCCAAAGCACGCGCCCACCACTTCAGCATCAATTCACTACACCATACTACCTTTCATCCATAGAGCTCAAAGCGCTTTACAAAGGAGGGCCAATAGCATTCTCTCCCTTTTGCAGCTGGGGAAACTGAGGCACAGAGAGCCAGTGACTTGCCCATGGTAACCCAGTAGCAGAAACAGAACCCAGGTCTCCAGAGTCTCAGTCTGTCGCTCTTGCCACTAGGCCATACTGCTCACTATAGAGCCCTGCACACAAACACCCCCAGAGCCCTCCTGCACTCTCACACGTACATTCAGGTACTGTCAGCTCTGGGCACGAAACCCTTCTATCTTCCCTTCCAGGGGCACCTTCACAGCGTGCTGGCTCTGGGCTGGCAATTGTTTCCATTATAAATCTCTCTTTGTGGCAGGCCCATAATCAGCTTCCCACTTCTCAGGAGGAAACGTAGTGCAGCCCAGCTGTCACCCCTGGAAAGAATCCTGTATTCTCACAGACAGAAAAAACCCTCTGGTTTCGTGTACATGGCCCTTTGCCGGACCATGCTCTTTGGGTACCTCTGTAACCCGCCCCAAAAGGCTCTGAACGAAACAAACCATGATCTGGCAAGCAATTCCTCACTCTGACAACCCCAGAGCCTTTATTCCTTTGAGAGGCGAGACGAAGCCCAGCCAAATCATGGAGCCAGCAGCACCTCTGGTTCTGCTGCACACACGGGAAGAGACGAGTTTCGAACCCAGCGTTGGAGTGGGGTTAGTTTAAAGCCCACAGATGGGGAAGAAAGCACCCCCAGGGGGGATCCAGCTAGGAAAGACAACCAGCTCCAAACACACATTTCATCACGGATGTCACACGCTCCAATGCAGGGGTTTTGGAGGGTCTCCAGCTGCTTGGTGAACAGCAACATCCCAGTGGGCAAATACGAGCAGATGCAGCAGCAAAGCATATACACACGATACATGCCAATAATGTGCAGGGACAGTGGGAGCCTTTATCCTAGCGTCTGCATCGACACCTAGTGTGGGGGACAGCGTGAACGCCAGATCGGAGTCACTTCAATAGCAGGAAATGGTTAATGTCGAGATTTGAATGGTACCGGCTACTTACAGCACTTGTCATCTCACAGGGATAAAAATCCTGGCCCTGGGGAAATTTTACCCTTTCAGTGGGGCCAGGGTCTCACCCGTGGTGTTCTACACGTGCTAATCATGGCAGGATCCCCTGAATACCGGGCTAGAGCAGTGAAGCTGGGGAGAGGGTAGATTATTATTGGTAAGCATTCAGAAAGCTCCAGCATGCCCCCCTCTCAGTGCCAGAGAAGTGGCACGCAGGCATGAAGTTGGTCCCATTGACACAATGCGGGACTGCTACAAACTCCGTCATGGACCAGGCCCCATTGTGCCAGGTGCTGTCCAGAACAAAGAGACCGTCCCTGATTCACACAAAAGTGATGGCTCCTCATAGGTATGTTTGAGTTGGTTGTAGCGGGGGTTGGTTTTCCCTTACGTCAAGCCACATGAAGCTAAGATGTGATAAGGTGCTTCTGCCGACCTTTTGGGCTTTCCCAAACTCATGGGAACTTGGAGGTTGTGACCCAAACAAGGTAGCCCACGTCCACACCACAAAGGAGCCCCTCAGTTTTTGGGACGTTGGGTTCTATGGGCAAGACCAGCCTTGCGGTTAAAGCACAAGATGAGCAGGCAGGAGAGCTGGATTCTAATGCTTCCTAGGACCCCCTCGGGGAAGTCACATCCTCCCTCGATGCCTGACCACAACAGCAGTGGCTCACTTGGCAAGGGAGGGGCGGTGAGTCTCTGGAAGGCTCTGGGAGATGCTCAAATGCACAGGATTAGTGAGTGTGAATGAACATTGACATGTGAGGGAGTGGAGCGGGGATAGGAGCGGGGAGGTGGGTAAGAGATGCGGGTCCCCCAAAACACACCGTGGAACAGGAACCCTGGGCTCAGAGAGCCAGAGATAGCCCCTGTGACGAACTGGGACTGTTCCTAATGTTTGCTCTGAATACTGTGTTGGTGCCTCAGTGTCCCCTAGGCAGTTCTTAAGTATCTGGCAGAGCAAAGGGCCAGTGCACCTAATGCCTGGCACTCTGTCTCCTAGCAACTGATGGCCTGGGCCCCTCCTCTGCAAAGGTGCCAACTGAAGGTGTTGGAGACAAAGGGATCAGGACCTCGCGGCCCGGGAAAGGAGCGGAGCAGAGAGAAGGGCTGGAGGGTTGGTTAGTCTGGAGCTACCTTGGATAAGGAGTGAATGCAGGACCTGGGGTCTGGCTCAACGGCCACCCCAGAATGGACCCGCCGAGGGGTCTGGGTTCGCTGTATCTACAAGCTCTGTTTTAGACTCTGTTCCTGTCATCGAATAAACCTCTGTTTTGCTGGCTGAGAGTCACGTCTGACTGCAAAGTGGGGGTGCAGAACCCTGTGGCTTCCCCAGGACCCAGCCTGGGTGGGCTCGCTGTGGGAAGCGCACGGAGGGGCAGAGGATGCTGAATGCTCCAAGGAGAGACCCAGGAGGTGAAGACGTGTGAGCTTCTTGCCCTGAACAAGTCTGCTCCGAGGGAGAGGAGGCTCCCAAAGTCCTGCCTGGCTTTGTGGGGAGCAGTTCCAGAGCATCGCCCGCGGACTCCGTGACAGCCCCTAATCCCATTGGGGTGCTGGATTGGGACCCCGGTGACTGAAGTTGTATTCCCAGCTCTGGGACAGGCTTCCCATGTGACCTTGAGCAAATTACTTCATTTCTTTGGGCCTCAGTCCCCACAGCTGTAAAATGGGAATTCGAGGGGATTTCTCCCACTCATTGCCTGTGTTACTGAGAGTGTAAGCTCTCTGGGGGAGGAACTGTTTACAACGTTGTGTTGTACAGTGCCTCGCAAAAGCCTAGGCACTGCTGTGACACAAATAATAAAGAACAGAACATTAAAAGGACAGGAAAATTACCCCTCCTGCCCCACACCTAACAATTTAACATGGAAATTAAGAGGCAAGCTCATCTTCCAAGAAGCCAAAGCTCCAGCAGCCAAGAACCACAAATCAAAGCTGAGCCTTTCAGTTGCTGGGCTTGTGACATTCAAGTTCTGAGACAAAATGTCGTGGAAAGGCAGTTTGCGGTGGGAGATTTATCTCCCTGCTTCCCCCACAAAAAGCTCTGTGCAGAGAATTAGATTCATTTCCCTGGAACGGAGGCAGAGGCCTGGCTTGAGGGTTAATGTTCCATCTGGTGCCTGCTGGAAAGGCTCCCAGCAGACCGCGTTTGCTTACATGTAATTAGATGCTGATGGAGAGAAGACACAAGGAGAGGTAGAAAACTAGGGTGTCGTGGAGAGCAGCAAAAGCAAGACCCAGAAAGACAGGCACAACCCAGCTTACAGGCTGAAAGCACCCTGGTACAGCCATCCAGCTGCTTTTAAACACACACACACCCCTCCCCTTGCCTACACACACACACACACAGCCCCTTGCCCACACATACACTTATCGCCAACACATACTTACACACAGATCCCAACCCACACACACCCCCTTACTCTCCTCCCCTACACCCTTGCCCACACACACACACACACACACACCCTTACCCCTCACACATACTCACACACAGATCCCCTTAGACACACACACACACAGCCCTTTGTCTACACACACACACCCTTACTTCCCTCCCCCACACCCTTGCCTACACACACACACACACACACTCTGATCCCTCACATACACTGGCACACAAACACTCATGCATACACACACATGCCATGATCACTGTTCCCTGCATGCACACACACACACACACACACCCCTCCTCACTGGCACACAACCTCAAATGAATTGAGGCCCACATACTGCAGCTGTGGGGAGGACAGAAATTCCATCTCCTGAAGGATTTTGAAAGTTTGATGTTGGTCTTCGTTCCAATTTGGAACAAGACCGAAGCTTTTCCAAATTCTCTGCATAAGACAATTCCAGAAAAAGACACTCGTTTTGGGCCCATCGCAATGCATAGTTTTGACAAAACTGAACCATCAGTTTCACCTTTTGGAAATCTAGGATGATACGACACAATCGCAAACTTAAAAATGAAAAGTCTTTTTAAAACCCATATGGTCACACTTCAACATTGCTGGAACCATCCTCCCTCCTCCCCCTTCCCATTTCTTCTCCAAAACAAAATTTCAGCAAAATCAATGTGGTTTCCTGAAGCACTTAGACTTTGACAGATTCGAATTTTCCCATGGAAAATGGGACCATCAGAGCTTTTCTGACTTGCTCTCACACACTCTAACCCAGCGGCTGCTTGTCCCTTAGGGGTCGGAGGGCTGGGGCGACAGGATGAGCCACCCCTGGGTGAGAGCAGGGTGACCACCCTAAAAAGAGCAGCAGGAGGCTGCAATGAAGGGGGGACACTCAGGGAAGGGTGGAGCGACTGCAGAGAGTGTGACAGGCTGCAGGGACCCCCCCTGAGCCCAAGGGAGGCGTGACAGAGAGGAGCTGCAGTGAGGTGGAGTCTCCTGCTGAGACCCTGACTGGGAGAAGGGCTTGGGGGCCTGGTAGCCAGAGGACTGAGCTCCAGCCAGGTCCAGGCATCGCTCACGGGAGTGAAACATCCACTCCCGAGCGGCCCAGCGAAGCCGACCTAAGCCCCTGTGTAGACAGCGCGAGGTCAGCGGCAGAATTCTTCCATTGACCTAGCTACCCCCTCTCCGGGAGCTAGCTTACCCACGCCGCAGGGCGAATCCCTCCCTCTGGTGTAGTGTCCACACTGACCCGCACGAGAGTTCGTTTTATGGAGAAACAAGCTCTCAGAGACTTTGAATGGGGACCTAGCTGTGGGCTCCCTCCCTAAAGGCAGCGAGTGAATGAACCAGGGCTGGGCCATGGAGGGCCAGCAGGGGAGGCCTCAGTAAGTGGGACCCCGGCAGGTGAATGTTTTAATTACCTGTGAGTGTGAGTAATGAAGGGCCTGGAAGAGGTGAGAAATTGGTAGCGGGGAATTAGAGTGACCTTTGGCCACCAGGGGGCGCTCAGTCAGCAGCTACCCTGCCACACACACTACAATCCCTCATACACACATGCCCCTCACACACAAACACTGACACACGCGTGTGCTAACTCACCATGACTCCCCCCTTCTCATCAGCGAACAGCCCTTTCACATGCAGCTCACTGATACTCTCCATGTAGGAAGCCACAGCCCCTCCCATGCTCACGAATTCGCCTGCCCACACAAAGTTCTTCAGGATCCTCCAAGACAAGGTGCCACCGCAGTGCCAGAGACCTGCTCACGCCCAGGCTCGCTCTGCCGGCTGCCCGTGGAGCTCAGCTCCTGGCAAAGCCGCCTTTCTCTCTGTCAGGCTCCAGAGCAGAGGCATCTTGTGCTGACTAGCCGGCCGCTAGGGTCCCATCCAACACAGGGTTTGCTTCAACCTTTGCTGTAGCGCTGGGGAGGAGCACTACAGGACTCCGGAGCAGCAGGACACGGGCAGGTGCCTGGCTGTCCTGGAGAACCCCCTGGGCCCGCATGATGACGCTTTGTGCCAGGCATGTGGCTTGCACCTCCCCGGCACCGGTGCAGCTGGCCCGCCGGGCCCTGCTGGCAGCAGTGAGGGATTTGAGATACTGGCCCCACTGCGTTGTAGGACATGGAAGAGCTCAGTGGAGCTGGTTGCTTCACATCCCTGCTGGGGAGAACTCTCCTGGGTTACTCCATTTCAACTGGGCCTGATCTAAAGGCCCTGTCCCAGGCGTCACAACCAACCACTAGACCCAGTGCTGGTCAGACGCCTGGCCTGACCGCAGGGTACGGACAAGGGGTGCTGTACGGGCCAAGGTGTTCCAAGCAACACAGCATAGCTGGGGCCTGGAGAGGCTTGTAGGAGAACGTGTAGATGGACAAACTCTCCCGATCACCCCCCGGGGGCACTGTTATTGTCCCCTGTATCACCACACACACACACTCCTATCACCCGGTCCAAGAACAGCCTCCGTCTCTCTTCCCTAACCAGGCTAGGAGCCGCTGAGCCCAAGCCCTCCTGGCTGCCCCCAGCCAGGCGCCGGCCCGCTGTGGCTCGCCGAACCGCTCGCCGCGTTTCCATCTCCTCTCTGGCCTTGGGGAAATCGCTATAAATCCCCGGATCCCTCCTCCCCATGGGCGCCACGGTCTCGCCACATATGGAGTCACTGGGAGGGAATAAAGGCTGTTAATTACCAACAGATGCCTTGGGAAATCTCTGAGCCGCAGCTTCCTTTCCACTGAGCCTGCAGCAAGGGGACCGGGTGTGCGTGGAGGCCCAGGGACAGCGAACCCCAGCAAGACGGTGGCCGCCCCAGGACACAGAGTCCCAGGGGACCCCCAGCGCTCAATGGCTGGAAGCAGGGGGAGGCTCGGGGCACTGCCATGGGGATGGCGATGGGGCGGGGAGGGGGCGATGCGATGGTCCAGGAGTGCTTGGCAGGAAAGGGCAGCAAGGGGACTTCCCTGTTCTCAGCTACAGCTGGGAGCCCCCGGCCCCAAATGCAGCATGACTAAGGGGTGGCCTCAGAGGGTATAAGTAGCTAGTGGCCCCACTGCTCTCCACTAACCTCAGCAGAATCCACCTGCCTGTGTGAGCAGGGGAAGGGCACTGGGCAGACGACAAGGAACTTCCTCCCCAGCACCCTGTGCTGCCGGCAGTACTGGGCGAGGGTTGCCAACCCTCCAGGAATTAAAAATCCATCTTCAATTAAAGATGACATCATGCGGTGAAACCTCCAGGAATGCGTCCAACCAGATGGGGCCATCCTAATGGGGCTGCAGGCCTGGAGCAGGGGCTGGGCCAAGAGAGGCCAGACAGACAGACAGACAGGCAAAGCCCCCCACGCAGGACATCAAAGAGAGGAGATGTGAACTGGAGCAAGATAATGCAGTGACTGTTCTTAGAAAAATCAGCCACAGGCCCAGAACAGCCAGCGGTTCCAGCCAAGGCTGCTTCTTTCTGGGCTGGGGAGAGATCGGCTCCACGCTGGGCCGGGGTCTGACCTGTCAGACAAGCACCGCTCTCATCGGCAGTTGGGCTTCAGCGGGCTCCCCGAGATGGGCAGCACGTGGCGAGGGACACGGGCGGCCTCCGCTTGCTGTGGCAGCGGGATGGGGCGCTGCTGCGACTGCCCCACCCACCCGGGGCTTAATTTGTAATGAAAGAGGTGCTTGGCTCAAGCACAGTTTTTACTTTCACAACTGAGATGGCAAACCCAGGGGCGCCGGGGCCCTGAACTGCCGGGTCCAGGGGTGGCACAAATTAAGCATTGCATGCACCTCACTTTGCAATGTACAAACCAGCATGCACCACCCTAACTCCAGTACCCCCAGAGGGCCCCACATCTCCCTCTTGGCCCCTACAGTGCTTCCCCATCCCCAGCATGCCACCTCCCTCTGGACCCACATGCACACGACCCCCACTAAGCCTCGTGCCAGACCCCCCTGAATATATACCATCATCTCTGCCACCCACCCGCCTACACTGACGCCTATCAGCTGCCTCCCTCCCCCATCTCAGACACCTTCCCCCACCCCCCAAAGCCACCTCTATGCCTGCTTCTGTCAGCATGTGGGATACCCCGCTGGGCTCTCGGCACCCCCAGCCCAGCCCAGAAGGCGGCACTCAAGGGGAACGCTGCTGAGTCCCCCGAAATCCCAGTGCTCGCTTGGCCCATAAACGTGCCATGGGATGAGATTCTTTTAACGGCTGCTGTCTGTTTTTCCCCCGCCCGTGCCATGTACACCAGTGGATTCGGTCCCTTAGGGACGGAGCTCAGGCCCCAGCATTTGTATCCGCAGCATGCTGCTCCCCACAGAGTTCATGTCACAGGTTCACCAGCTTACCCCTCTACTGAGCCCAAAGAGTGGGGTTAGACTAGCGTGTTTCAGCCCTCAGGAGCCTAACCCCCTGTGGTTCCCAGGGCTGACTGAGGTGCCCCCAGTGCCCGAGCTCCCTGCAATGGCAGGGAACTGACTGGGGGCAACCCGCCCATGGGGTCCCAGCAGGCAATCTCCACCCCATGCTGCAGAGGAAGGGGGTCCCTGCCAATCCCTGCTGGGGGCCAGTCCTTCCCAGCCCCAAATCTGGCCATCACTTTGACCCTGAGCGTGTGAGCAAGACCCGGGACCCCAGGCCAGCAGTTATCGACAACTGAGCCAGCGCCGGACGCTCTGCTAGCCCAAACTGGCATCACTCCAACGGCTCTGGCTGCAGCCTCCGGCATTGCCGAGATCCCAACCCAGAAGGGGTCTCCGCTCAGTTGCCATGGAGTCTCCGGGCGATGCTCTGGAACTGCTCCCCACCAAGCCAGGCAGGACTTTGGGGAGCCTCCTCTCCCTTGGAGCAGACTCTCTCCAGGGCAAGGAGTTCACACGACTTCCACCTTCCTGGGTCTCTCCTTAGAGCATTCAGCATATGCACCTCCGTGCGCTTCCTACAGTGAGTCAGCCCAGGTGGGGTCCTGGGGAAGCCAGAGGGTCCTGCAACCCCACATCACAGTCAGATGTGACTCTCAGCCAGCCAGTAACACAGAAGGTTTATTTAGACGACAGGAACACAGTCCAAAACAGGTCTTGCCGGTATAGACAACAGGACCCCCTCTAGTTAGGTATATCCAGGGCCCCCAGGGAGGCCACAGCCCCATTGGGAAGTCCAAACCCTGTCAGGGCACCCCTCTCCATTTCCCACCCAGCTCCAAACTGCAAAACTCCCCCCAGCCTCTCACTCAGCCTCCCCCCGGCTCCTCCCCCAGCCTTTGTGTCCTTTGTTCAGTGTCCCGGGCAGAGGTGTCACCTGGCCTCCAACCCCCCTCCTGGATTCTCAAGTTACATACTCAGGTGTGCTCCCTTCCCCAGTGCAGGCTGTCCCAGCACAACTCCCCTGCAACCTTCCCAGATCAATACTCCCCACTCAGCATTCGCAGAACACAGCAAGAACATTCCCACTTTGTCACACCCCTGGCATCACCGAGATCCCAACCCAGAGCGGGTCTCAGCTCCCCGCAGGCCCCAGAGACTTGCATCAGGAATGAGTCGATTTTCTCGCTGCTCCGAGGCTTGACATTTAACAAGCCAGTTATTTACACTCGCCTTGATTTGTGGCAGGCCCTAACTCAGCCGCTGGCGCTGAGCTGGTCCCTACCACAGTCAAGCCTCCCTCGCAACTGTGAGAGTCATCCTTCCCCCCCACCCCCCGGTGGTGTCTCTGCCAGTTTCCTGCAGTTTGGGCTGACCGCTAAGCCAAAGGGACAGGCTCCACCTCTAGGGTGACCAGACAGCAAATGTGAAAAGTCGGGACAGAGACTAGGGGGCAATAGGAGCCTATATAAGAAAAAGACCCAAAAATCGAGACATCTGGTCACCCTATCCACCTCGCTGCTCTGTCCCCTCCAGCTTCTGGTTGCTCCCCTCACTGCCCTGGTGCTCCGACACCTCTGTCCTGCCCAGCAAGCAGTTAAACGTGGCAGCCACAGCCCCAAGCCAGGGAGGAGGAGGGGAGAATGTGGGAGAATGTGGAACAGACAGTAGGACCCTCTGCAAGGGCCCCGAGTTGCACCCACAGGGGGCACTCTCCCTGGGTGAAGTTATAGGGTTAGGACTCTTTGGAGCTGCCGGCCTGGCTGAACGTTCAGGAGCTGTTCTGGGGGTTTTGTCAGAAAAGTGACAGAAGAAATCCCTTCGCCACCCTGCTCCCAGCACCCCAAAGCCAGGCAGAGCACGTGTCTGAAAGTGGTGGAACAGGGGTACCAGGGATGGTGCAGGTGCCGTGCCCTTGAGCCACTGGGGGAGTGCAGGAAAAGGGGCAGTAAGATGCTGGTCCATTCTGGGGCAGGGGCTGGGACAAAGAGGCCAGCAGTAGAGTCCTGCTGCCCACGTGCTGGCTGGACTGGAGACAAGGCCCAGTCTTGACCCTGCTCAGTCCAACCTGGAAGGCACTAGAGCTGTGCTGGCTGATGAGCCATTGTGCTGCTCCGTGGATGGGGTTCTCCTCCTGACAGGGGCTCCCTCCTTCCCCCTCCTTGTGCGGGGATCAGGGGAGCCCACGTGGGCAAGCGGGTTTCACTTGGAGCTGGAGTTGAGTGCGGAGGGACTTGCTTCTCTTCACCAGCCAAAAGGACGTTGGAGTTAAGTGTCCCTCCCCACCACCAGCTCTGTAGGGCCTTGTCCAACCCAGCCGCCTTCCTCGCAGGATGATCCCACCACGAGGACTGAAGCCTCCGTTCCAGCCATTGATCTTTGCCAAGTGGCTGCATGAGTCGCTCTAAACCCAAACCAGATGATGCTGGGAACGGCTGGGTTATGTAATTAGCACTTGGATCTTAAAGGGGTAGCATAGAGGGGCAAGAGACAACTGAAGGGCACTTCACCTGGATGCATTGCCAGACGTGAGGCCTCATCCTCCTCCTCCGTGCTGACCCTGCCCATCTCCCTAGGTGGGGATCGGCTGGACTGCAAGGTCAGGCCCCCTTAATCCTACTCCTATCCTCACTGCAGGGTGAGCACATCTGCTGATCCAGCTCAGCTCCCCGGCTCAGATATGCCTAGTCCCACTAGACCGGTACTGCATGGACAGGGCAAGCCAGCCACTCAGCCTGGCCTCCTTTCCATCAGGAGATGGGGGAGCTGAATCTTCCTTGAATTGATCAGCTCCTCAGTCAGCCGCGGTCGGGGCGGCCGGGTGGTTTGGCGCTAGAGATAAATGGGAAGGAAGGAAAGAATCAGAGAAAACCACTCTGCTCACTTTGCCTGTGGGAGCAGAGGGGAGAATCCTCAGCATCAGCCCCGGCTGGCTCTCACCCTGGTCACGCCAGGATGCAACACGGGCACAGGGACTTGGGCCTCAATAGCAGATCGGGGAGCCAGGGAACTCAATGCCGAGGTGGGGGAGGTGTGCAAGGCACTTGAAGCCCTGGCTCTGAACAGCCCAACTGATCTCACCATGCAGCAAAGCAGCAAGAAGGGCTCGGGGCTGAGCCAAGGGTGGGTGCTCAAACCCCAATTGCTGGGAGGGTCACAGAGAAGGCAGTGTCAGCTAGACGCACACGAGAGAAATGCACGTCAAAGGGAGATGGGACAGCCAGGCCTTTGGCTGCATCCCACCACACCAGTGAGCTAGGGAGAGAGAGAGAGAGAGAGAGAGAGATCAGAGACCCATTTCGTCTCCCCACCCGAGGAGCACCCCAAACCTCCAGACGAACTGCATGGGTTGGTGCTGCAGCAGAACTTGCACTTCCTTGGGAGCTGAAGCATCCTTCCGGCCAGCCTCAGCCACGCCATGCTCCAGCATGCTGGGTCCCAAAGCTCTCAGGGGCTTCAGGAGGGGGCCAGCCAGCCATGAACCCAACCGACCAAGGAGGATGGGGGCAACGTCTAGAAATAAAAGCCAAACCCAACCAATCTCCCGACAAGACAGCTCGCATCAGCACCAGGTGCAGCTCACCTTGTTCCCAGCTCCCTGTCACCTGGCTGTGTCCCCCCGGCCCTCCAAGGCAGCGCCATGCTGCTGTGTCCAGACAGGAACATGGCCGTAGCTGAATCCCCACAGCGTCTCCACACCGCATGGCTCGTTCTCTCTCATGCACAAAAATTCCACTCACTGTGGCAGCATCTTTCTGGGATCGAAATCAGCCCGGCCCGAGAAGGGCAGAAAACAACAAGGACCCACTGCAAAAATTAGCACCCAGTTTATCAGCTCATCAAATTAATGCTGCTCCCTGTTCAAGGGCATGTGGGGGCAGGGAGGGGAAACAAGGCCTTTCAGTGGCCATTTAGCTAACAGAGAATGGAGACTCAGAGAGAGCAGGTGATTCGCCCAGGGTTATGGTTAGGCAGAACAGGGGTTTGAACCTTGGCCTCCTGCATCCCAGCCCCATGCCTGGACCAGAAGGAGAATCATGGGCTGCTAAAGCAAATTCCCCTTCTCCCACTTTCTGGTGCCCTGGCTGGCAGCACTGCCCTGCCCTGGCTCGTCCCCAGAGGGGACACCCCATTTCCTTCCCCCCAGCTTGACTGACAAGGCCGAGTCTCCCACAAAATGAGGCCAAAAAAGCAGCACGCACCAGAACTTATTTGCAGCCCTGCTGACCCCATCAGACTCTGTTCATTGCTTCTGGAGACAGGGAGGGACCCTGCCCAGGAGAAGGGAAATGGAGACTGCCCTGTGCTGCTAGCCCCACGGCGGTAGAGGAGGGGGAGGCAGCAGTCTAGGGGCAGGAAGGAGGGGGAGTCGGTAGCCGGACATCCTGGCTTCACCTAGCCACCCAGTACCTAGCAGGACCTCCCCAGCTCCTCCTCAGCGTGACGGGCTTTGGGGGCTGCAGCAGCAGAACTGGATTCTCTGTCAGTCACCACTGGGCTCTGGAACACCAGCCGGGACTGTCTGTGGTGACGGGGGCATGTTCTCAACCCAGCACCACTGGGGGCTGGGAGGTGGGAGGAGAGCAGCTTCCAGTAGCTCTGGAAACTGTCACGCACTGTGTCCTGCCCCCACAGTGGACATGGCGGCCCACACACCCAGGGACCCCACACCAGCTCCTACACCCGCAGACATCAAGCTGAGAGAGCGACTCCCTTTGACTGGGTAGCAGGTTGTTATCACCAGGACTGGCCACTAGAAAGAGACAAAATCTTATGCACGAAACCATTGAATGGCACCTGGCTGGCTTGTGGGGCTGCCCGTGCCCCAGAACTCCCCCTGCAGGGAGAGCCCAGCGTGCAGCAATCTCCTCCCAGCCCTAGGATTGCCTAGGGAAACCCGGCAGCGGGGACAACAGGGGTCACGGCCCTCTCGCAAACAGTGGGGCCTTCCGAGAGGCGAGAACAAGGCGACGGTCCCGCATAATGAGCTGCAGACAAGTGAAGCGAGCGACAACATGGAACATGAAGAACTGGGAGCAGGGGCGGAGCAGCGCGGCTAGCGATGAGGCCAAATACCTCATCAGTGAGACTGTCTAAAATCAAAGCCAGCCCAGGCCCACCCCAGGCCCATCATACCATGAGTGCTTCCTCTCATATCAACGAAAATAGCCCGTCTTGCGCACACAACAGTTGCCTGCTGGGAGAGGAGTGGAGAAACAACAGAGCCAGGACTCCTGGGTTCCACTCCTCGCTCTGCCACTGGCTCACTAGGCAACTGCTGCGTGCCTCAGTTTCCCCAGCTGTATGGCAGAGAAAGTAAATCCTTGCTGGCCTTAGGCAGGAGGGCAATTAATTCATTAGGGTCTGAACTCCAGAGATCCTCCAAGGACAGCATAGTCTTTGTTCCCTGTTTGTCCGGGACAGTGTGTGTCCCAGGGAGAGGGCCATCTCACGAGACAGCCATTTGGAGGATGCATCTTGCAAACAGCTCATGGCGGAAATGGGAACAGGAGGCAGCTAGAAAGCCACATTTCTTCCCCAGAAAGAGAGACAGCACAGGCCAGAGTCTGAAAGGCATGTTTGTACCTGTGTGCGTGCACTGGTACGCTCCTTAGAAACCCTAATCCTAGGGCAGGGCACCCTGTCCATAGGAACCCGAACCCTAGGGAGGGAAACCCTACCCATAGGAACCCGAACCCTAGCTCCAAGTGCCCAACCCATAGGAACCCAAACCCTAGCTTCAAGTGCCTTACCCATAGGAACCTTAACCCTAGGGTGGGAAGCCCTTGTCATAAACAGATAGCTAAGGGTTAATGTTTCTTTTACCTGTAAAGGGTTAACAAAGGGGACCAAACACCTGACCAGAGGACCAATCAGGAAACCGGATTTTTTAAAAGCTTAAGGGAGGGAATTTGTGGGTCTTCTTTCTCTTGGGTCTGTGTCTTTTGTCTGTCTCTCAGCTATGAGAAGCTTCTTTCTATCTTTTCTAATCCTCTCCTGCTTCCCACTTGTCAACTACAGGTAGAAAACACAATAATACGTTCTTATGTTGGTTTTGGTGTATTACATGTTGTATTGCTATGGATGCCTTCAAATTCGAATCTTTTTGAACCCAGACTGTCTATTCATCTTTTTCTTTAAGCCAATTGATCCCCTGTATTCATTGTCATGCTTGATACAAGAGAAACTTTGCAACTGTACGCTTTTTCTCCTTTTTTTCTTATATAAAGTTTTCTTTTAAGACTCTGTTTGAAGTTTTTTCTCCACGTAGGCCTAAGGAACAAGGGAGGCGAATCTCTCTTTGTTTAGATCTCCGGAGGACAACTCTGCGCATCCAGGGAAACTTGTGTCGAGGAAAAGAGAGAGAACGAGAACTCACAATTCTGTCCTTGTATTCTGGGGTTTGTCTTTGGGGGCGCGCGAGGTGCCGCGGGGGTGGTCTGGGTGCGGCTTGGTGCTGCGCGCGGGGTGTGGGTTTTTTCACGTTTTCTTTTTCGTTCCCGCGAGGCGGCATGCTGGTTAAAACTTGGGAATTAGTTGTTTCTGCCGTTTGAGGCGGATAAGGGGAATGGGACTGTGGGACGACGCAGGAGACTGGCGGCGGGTGGGGGCAAAGGAAGCGGAAGCGAGTAAGCGGGGCTGCTTTCCTGTTCTAAAATCCCACGGGATTTGGACTCAGAGCGTGTGCGATCAGCGCGCGGACTTGTGGCACGGAGGGTCTCGTCAGAGGACTACTGCTCCACTACCGCAGCCAGAGGACAGCAAGAGGGGGAGTCCGACGTGATGTGTCGGCGCGATTGCGTCGGCAGCGCAGAGGAGGACGCCAGGAGCTCTCAGAGCTGGCAGTCTGAAGCTTAGAGAGGGTCGATGTGGCACGTGTGTGACTGGGTACCTTCAAGTCCAGACCGTGGGTGAGCCGTAGTGAGCTAGGCTTGATCCGGAGAGGAGAGACCGTGTCCTATGGTCCCGTGAGAGGGGAGTGTGGCGCTACAGCAGCGGAACGACTAACGCAGGCTGGGCTGATTAGCGCGTCTTAAGGCTCTGTACGACAAGCACGCGCGTCTAGGCCAGAGGTGTTGTGTACAACACAGCGGAGGGCTGTCGGGGTCCTCGCATCTGCCGTGACAGGCTGGAGGCATCCGCTGCAGTTAGGAATTGCACCACATCTGCTGCCTGCAAGCTTGTTCCCAACATGGCTTAACCACCCGCGGTGCGCGCGACGGAGAGGTCGATGGTGAGGTGCCAGTGGCAATGTGCGGTCGCGAGACGCGCAGCTTCCGAGCGCGCACTTGGGCGCCTGTTCTTGCCTCTTCCTCCTCCTACGCATCTCGCAGCGTGATCGAGTTGAGCGAGGCCATACGCGGCGTTCTCTTCATCGGCGACGGCTCCCCGCCTTGATAAGATTCTTGTACTGAGTGAAGGGCCACGGAAGGCGAGCCCTGTCAAGTGGGCGTCAGGTGTCCTGAGTACTCTCTTCTCTTGGTGATACGTCTGAGTAGAGCTCCGTCAAACGCCATGAGTCGCTGTGAGGGATAGTATGCACTGATGCCTATAGTGCTTCTCGAGAATCTTAACAGAGAAGCACACGTTACTGTTCGTGGTGTCGTCGACGGAGCCCACGCACCATTTCCGGGTGAGTCGAGACTCCAGTGCCGTTGGCAGTATGTGATATTCTATGTGGGAAGAAGTAGTTGATCCAACTCAGAAAAGTCTGAAAGATGAGCGTGTTATATCTTGAAGAATAATAAGTGTGAGCACAGAGCAGAAAAAACAAGCTCGTGAGAGGTATAGAGAGCATAAGGCTGATGGAGCAGACAAGACATGGCATTTACTAACGCGCAGAAGACTAGTTAGCTGACGAGTGCACCACGACACTTACTAGTCAGCCCCATGATATGTGTAATAGACCTCTCTAGAGAGAGGAGTGTTGCATTATCTCGCAGCTTAGAGGTGCACTATATGCTCAATTGCGAAGAGAGATAATATATCATATATTATATATTCTCGTCCGATATCGTGTTATCTACAACAGATGACGAATGAGGCCTGGTTCTTTGATCTATAATTTTCCATCTCAGCTCGAGCGTGCAATCCGCAATATGCCGCATGCTAATCAAAGGAAAAATACATTCCCTCCTGCCTTTCTCCAGAACATGAGTCTGTGGTCCACCATTCGGTTCCCTCGTGCGCGACTGTCTTAGCTGGGACTGAGTTAGAATCTTTCTTAACAGATCCTTTTAAGGATCTAACAGAGTGTAGGATCATTAACCTCTTACTATACCTGCATATATATTGACACATAGTAATTCCCACTTATACTCAAAAGGTGATGTGATAATCTATGGGTGGATTCTTTAACCGATAGTTCTTCCTGCTCTTCATGTCTGGGAATGAAAAACAGGTGTCCAATTGTATCAATTAAGGAGTGACAGTGCGACTACCAAGACATTATATGTATTAAGAGAAGCACGAAGAATACTGGGGCTATGGTTACGAAAGCCTCTATAGAGAACGGAGACTTAAGAAGTAGCGCTGTCGATAAGCATTCTTTAATTAATTCCATAGTATCTCTTTCTGTCTGCGCTCGGTCCACCTATATCATAATATATACTATCACTATTTTAACAGTGGGAGGCCTGGGAAAAAAAAGAAAAAGTTTTTTTTGTGGGAAGGAGAATAGGCAATGTGTTAAACTCCAGATAAGCAGAATTTAAATTAAATCCCCTCGAAAAATTTCCTAACTGTAAGCAGATGGAGGACAATGGAAGCAGGTGCCAGGGTATGTATGGAGTCAGGTAGTCATGAAAGCTCCTTGAATAGAGGTTTTTTCTAAGGAAGTGTGGATAGCTATCACTTCATGGCTACCCACGCACACACAACAATCCTTCATCTTTGCAGAGGGATAAACTAGAGACTCTTTCAGGTCCCCTTCTAACCCTGGTGGTCTATGATTCTATGCGTGTAAATCCTACTGTAGACCCAGCCTTAGGCACACACAGTCTTTTGCATCATACAGAGGTAGCTGGGTGAAAATTAAATGGCTTGTGTTACAGAGAAGTATGACTGGATAATCTAGTGGTCCCATCTGCATTAAATCCATATGGACTCTTATCATAAAGAAAGTAGAAAAGTAAGCAAGCAAATATTTTACTATGTTCTCATAACACACAGACAAGGGAACAATTCAAGTTACATTTCAAGTCTAAACATCACACACTGATAAAAGAACTTGTTTTAACATAATGCATATTTGACCTGTGGAACTCTTGCACTGACATTATTGGGATGAAGAGCTGAGCTGCATGGGATAAATGTTTGGGCCATGTACGGCGGTGGCTTGTGGCAGCGACCTTTAGTGAAGACTGTTTGACACCTTCAATAAAAAGACCTCAGTTTCAGTTGCTTATAAATTTGCCAAATTATTAGCATTTGGGACTGAAATTTCCCTAGCTGGCACGTCTGCTTCCAGAAAAATTGTTTTTGAACAGTTTCCAGAATAACAGTTCAGCTGACTCTCCAATGGACAACTAGGAGAAAATTTGGTCTTGTCCATGCTGATTTTTTTCTATTGTTCCAGTGAGGAGCTCCCTAGCCCTCCTTGCTTCCAGCAAGATAAAAGTCAGACATAACAGATCCCCAATTAAACGCCACAGCTCTGAAATGCAAGAGGAAGAGTGAACAGTGCCTGTGCATAACACACAGCTAACTCCCCTGATCTTTATTTCAGTTCGTGACTCCAAAGGTAGTTTGTCTCATTGGGACTCAAACCTAATACGGCCAGGTTTCAGAATTCCAGCCCTTGTATTGGACACTCCTAAACTTTCACCCCTGAAGGATCCACTGTGGCCACTGAAATGCAGACACTTGGGAGCCGCAGACGCATTCAGTGGATATGGGCAGGGTACATAGATGAAAGTGACATTTTGGCAAATATACCGGAGCAAACTTTACACCTAAGGCAGGACCTGGGACAGTTTAATGCTTGCACAGATTGCAAAAGACCACAGACTTAACTCTCTAATCCATCATACCCATGTTGCACTCGGTTTGTCAAGAAGTGACTCTAGAAAGTGACTGGATCCTGTGAATTCGAACAGAAGTGTCTTTCTGGGAACCCCTTCAACCAGCCATGTCAACATTTCTCTCACCCTGGCATCGGTAGCCGAGAGCCAACCCAGGGATTGCAACATTTATAATATAGTTCTATGCAATCCAGTGGGTTTTTATTCGGCCTTAGGCGGGGAAGCGCATCTAAATGGAAAGAGGTTGGAGACAACCTGTTCCTCTTCTTGCTAATTATCCAGCTTAAGAGTAAACAGTAATTAAAGGCAGCTTCTAAAAAGGAGATGAGAAACTCTTTAATCGTGCTGCGACAGAGGGAACTTCGCTGTTTTCTATATTGGTATATTTGTGTAATATTTACAAAATAGAGTTGATAAGGAAGGAAACTTGGGATAATGCCTGGGCACCATAGGTCTGGGGAATAGCCCTGTGAATGCTAGTACAACAAAAGGGATAGACAGACTAGTAGACGACGATGCTGCAGAAGATGACTTTAGGGGACAAAAGACTTGCTGTAAATACCGAGGCTTTTGGTATCAACTCAATAGCCATTCTCATCAGTACTATCATTACAATGTTGCACCCCTTTCACTGAAGAATCTTTTAAAACTCCTATCAGAGGAAAAGTCACTTTGAACATATCCCCATTGTACAAAATTGGTAAACTGAGGCACAGGGAGACAGACTTGGCAGGGTCACACAGAGATTCAGTGGAGGATTACAGGGAAAAAGAGACTTTCTCGTGCAATCATTTTGTGATATGCCTCGGAAAGGCTGCATATTAGACATGTGTAATGATCCTTCTCATGGTGATCTGAGGTTTTCTGAAACTCCTGCTGGCATTTGTGAGCTCTGTCATAAACAGCATATAGGAGTTCTAATGAAACAGAGTATTCATACTCTTTTGACTGTAAAGGCGTTAACAAGTTCAGTAAGCCTGGCTGTACCTGACCGGAGAACCACATCAAAGACAGGATACTTATCAAACTGAGGAGGGAAGTTTCTGTGTGTGCTGTTAGTTTTTGGTGGTTGTTCACTCTGGGCTCAGAAGGACCAGACATGCAACCAGGTTTCTCTCCAATCTCCCGATAGCAGGTTCTTCACTAGATTCCAAAACATAGTTAGTGCTAGATTAGATCAAGCGAGTTAGGCCTTATTTTGTTTCTTCTACTCTCGCAAATGTGCATTTGGCTGGAAGGAGTTTAACTGTGTAATTTGGCTGGGAGGATTCAATTGTATTTTTGCTGAAAAAAGTATACAAGTCGGTACTTGCTATAAGCTTAGGCCTGGACGTTTCCCAGTGCCTACTATCTGTCTATTTTTTACAATTTACAAAGTAATTTTTACTGTTTTTCTCTCTTAATTAAAAGTTTCTTGTTTAAGAACCCTGATTGTTTTTTTATTCTGGGAGACCCAGGGGACTGGGTCTGGAGTAACCAAGGGCATAGTGGGAGAAAGGTGGGAAGGGGGAGAGAGAGGCTAATTTCCCTCTGTGTTAGGATTACCAGTCTCTCTCAGAGAGTCCATGGGAGGGGGCAAAGAAGGAGGGAGGAAGGTGAATTGTCCTCTCTGTTTTGTGTTTCAAGGAGTTTGAATAAACGTGATCTTCCAGGGTAACCCGGGAGGGGAAGTCTGGGATAGACAACGGTGGGGGAAAGGTTTATTTCCTTGGTTCCCTGGTCTTGGGGTCCCCCGCGGGAAGTTTTGGGGGACAGAGTGTACCAGGCCGTGGAATATCCTGGCTTCGCGCTCGCGCCGCCGCTCACCAGTTTCTGCTCTAACTACACGCATCACACGCGACATTCATGCTGGACACTCTCATCTCGACAGCCTAAGGTTAGAGTGGGAATTGTACCATGACACGCATCACACACTCATCGGAAGGATGAACTGTGGTGCCCACTTCTGCTCCCACTCAGAAACACCTGCAACCAAATACAGTCACTGGGGTTACTTCGGGGAACAGACTTAGTAAAAGCAACACGCAATAAATGTGCCTGGGGATAGTGGCTGTCATTCCCCCCAAAGACGCCCTGGAAAAAGGGCACCCTAACAGGCAGGAGAGAGACGGATAATGTTTGCACCGGAATTTGGTTCTTGGCCTCTCTGTTCCATTTCCTCCCAGTCTCTCCCCGGTGGAACTGAATTCAATGTTTTCAGGTTCAGTCTAGACACACACTCGACCTGGCTTCAGGACTTTTTGGATTCCTATACGCATCGCACCTCTCTGCCTCCTCTACGCAACTCTGCAGCGTCCTCTCTCCTGTGCAGATGCACCAAGCTTTTAGTATGGGATGAACTGACAATGTTTCCTGCCCTGTACTGAAATAAGGGATGCCTGTAATGCACCTATATTCAACGTTAACAAACACTCTGTAAGCTGGAAACCATTAGTTTCGAACCTTCATCTTGTGCTCCTGGCGGGGTGCTAGACTTGATTATTTTTCTTACATAGCTCACAGGGTTAATGTCAGAAGGACCATTAGATCATCCAGAATCCACACTCATCGTCATCAATACATCACATCTCACCATTTAACCTTCTATTATTACCAGGATGCCCTGGATATTTATTAATTTAACATCTAAACCATCCAAGACAAATGCTCCACGGGCCACCACTCCATCCTTTTTTTGGAAAAGCTCAACAGACTAACACAGCATGCTTCACATACACGAGGCAATCTATCCATTGTCATCTAATTTTCAGTTTATAGAACATGTTAGAAAACTATGTACATGGTATGGGGGTCATTCCATGTTATATAGTTCTAGATCTTAAAAGTGTACGACTTAATGTTAAGACAATTGGAAGAAAGAGTGACTCTAGTAGTCTGCCTTACCTATAGTGAGATAGAGCTGAACCCTGTAACCAAATGTTCCGTGTAAGGCTATATTCTGTTAACTCAAAGTTCAAATGGATAATTATTGGATAAATTGGGTTAAAATATCCTTGGCCAGTATGTCTCTCTAATGTTAGTGGTAAACTGTCTCAAACGCTGAATGCTCACTCCATCTCTGTTCACTTTTTCCAGGAAGTTTAATTACTGGTGATGTTTAGGAAATGAATGTACTTCAAAAGTTGATTGTTTCTCCTGCAGACAGTTTGTGCTGGCCAGGAACTGTATAAAGGCTCTGTGACTTGATCCTTTTTACTTCAGATCTGCTTTAAGTTTTATCAGGGTAGCTAGACCAGCACAAGATTGTGGTCTCTATTACACCCCAGATTCCCTGATATTGAATACCTTGACATTGGACAATAATCTATGGATAAATGAGAAGGACCTCTATGAAATCTGAAGCACACCATACTCTACTATGAAACTGAATTAAAGTCTCTGTGTAAATGACTTGTTAATGAATACTGTCTTCTCTTTTTTTCTAAATCTAATTCAAGTTAATAAGAAATCAGCTTCGTAGTGTGTATTTGGGTAAGATCAGAAATACTTGCTGATCTGATTTTGGGAGGTGATGTGACATCGCTTTGAGGTTGCTAGAAAATTTTTTAAAGTATAGAATTATAGAATATTAGGGATTGAGAGACCTCCGGAGATATCTTTTCCAACCAGTTGCTAAGCAGGACAATCTACCGAATACCCAGCCAGGGCTTGTCGAGCCGGGCCCTTAAAACCTCTAAATCGATGGAGATACACAACTTCACCACCTCCGAGTGAAATACTTTTTCTAAGCTATAAACATAGACTCTCCCATGCAACTTGAGATATTGCTTTTTTGTTCTGTTCTCTGCCACCTTTGGAGAACAAGCCTAGCTCTAACTTCTTTGGAAACCCCCTCAGCCAAATTGAAAGCTGTTATGAAATCCCCCTCACATGCTTGGGAAACGCAAATAAGCCCAGTTCCCTCATCCTCTCCTCATAAGTCATGGTAGCTCAGCCCTGTAATCATTTATGTCCTCCAATGGTGTCAAGGTTCCTTCTCCCACTCTGAAATTTATGGGTACAGTGTGGGGAACCTCATGGACCTTCTAACTTAGATTAACTAGCTTAGATCTGGTATTTGCCACCATCCAGAATTTTCAGTGTCTGGTCGTCTCCCTTCCTCCCAAAACCTTCCCTCCTGGTTGCCTTTAGAATCTTCAACAATTCCCTGGTTGAGTCCAGATCATCCCTTGGATCTTAAAACAGGAGATAATTACCATCCACCGCCTTCTTTCTCCACCAATACCCTGGTGAGTCCAGATCCAATTCCTCTGGATCTAAAAACAAGGATATAATCAGATATTAAGGAAAAAGCTTTTAATTAAAGAAAATAAAGGTGAAAGAAATCCTCTGGGAGAGATTAGCAACCAGCTACTCTCACAACACAGTTCAAAACAAGAGGATGTTCCCCTGGGCACAAATTTAGTTACACACAAAATACAATTTGATTCTTACTTTCTAATTGCATAAGACAGGTTACATAAGA